>NC_059448.1:58271883-58431883 GCF_905237065.1 Salmo salar | reverse complement strand
GCAGACTGACTGCCATATTCCACTCCAGAAGTCAGCCATTAGCCATGCTAGCAGACTGACTGCCATATTCCACTCCAGAAGTCAGCCATTAGCCATGCTAGCAGACTGACTGCCATATTCCACTGCAGAAGTCAGCCATTAGCCATGCTAGCAGACTGACTGCCACAGTTCCACTCCAGAAGTCAGCCATTAGCCATGCTAGCAGACTGACTGCCATATTCCACTCCAGAAGTCAGCCATTAGCCATGCTAGCAGACTGACTGCCATATTCCACTCCAGAAGTCAGCCATTAGCCATGCTAGCAGACTGACTGCCATATTCCACTCCAGAAGTCAGCCATTAGCCATGCTAGCAGACTGACTGCCATATTCCACTCCAGAAGTCAGCCATTAGCCATGCTAGCAGACTGACTGCCATATTCCACTCCAGAAGTCAGCCATTAGCCATGCTAGCAGACTGACTGCCATATTCCACTCCAGAAGTCAGCCATTAGCCATGCTAGCAGACTGACTGCCATATTCCACTCCAGAAGTCAGCCATTAGCCATGCTAGCAGACTGACTGCCATATTCCACTCCAGAAGTCAGCCATTAGCCATGCTAGCAGACTGACTGCCATAGTCCACTCCAGAAGTCAGCCATTAGCCATGCTAGCAGACTGACTGCCATATTCCACTGCAGAAGTCAGCCATTAGCCATGCTAGCAGACTGACTGCCATACTCCACTCCAGAAGTCAGCCATTAGCCATGCTAGCAGACTGACTGCCATATTCCACTCCAGAAGTCAGCCATTAGCCATGCTAGCAGACTGACTGCCATATTCCACTCCAGAAGTCAGCCATTAGCCATGCTAGCAGACTGACTGCCATAATCCACTCCAGAAGTCAGCCATTAGCCATGCTAGTACCAACGTACTGACAGTTGGTGGCAGCAGTAGAAACTGTTATTTGTTAGCTGTGGTGCTGTGAAGGAAGGAGAATGACAACAGCTATGAAAAGCCAACTGACGTTTACTCCTGAGGTACTGACCTGTTGCACCCTCGACAACCACTGTGATTATTATCATTTGACCCTCCTGGTCATCTATGAACGTTTGAACATCTTGAAGAACAATCTGGCCTTAAATTGCCATGTACTCTTATAATCTCCATCCGGCACAGCCAGAAGAGGACTGGCCACCCCTCAGTGCCTGGTTCCTCTCTAGGTTTCTTCCTAGGTTCCTTCCATTCTAGGGAGTTTTTCCTAGCCACCATGCTTCTACACCTGCATTGCTTGCTGTTTGGGGTTTTAGGCTGGGGGTTTCTGTACAGCGCTTTGAGATATCAGCTATGTAAGAAGGGCTTTATAAATACATTTGATTTGATTTGAGATACACTGTCTACATGACAGAGGATCCATTGTATTCCTCGACCCTGAATGATTCAGCAGGATTCAAATGTACACATTTTATTTATCCTAAAAAGTAATAACCTTCTTCTGACAGTTATTTTCTCTGGAACGGTTGTCTGGTTCTTAAATGCAGCTCAAGTTGAAATCTGAAAGGTTAGCATTGCTTCACTTTTCAATGCACTCAAGGCTGCTAAGGATGAAGGCTGCTGTTGTGGATGTGGGCTTGAAAACACAAACTGCTGTAACAAATGGATTAATAAACATAGAAAATACAGTCAAAAGGAAAAGAGACGGGGAAAAAAACCGACAAACTCCATTATAAACTGCGGTATTGTATAAATATAACTAATCGCAGAGCTACTACAGAGACTAACTACAGTACTTGATAAGTTACCACACCAGCAGTAAGCCTTGTGAATGCAAAGGGGAGAAAGAGCAACATTGTTCAACTCATTAGGAAACTAAAAAGAAAAAAACCCCAAACAAGAGTCCAATTAAAACCTCCTTCAATTAGGAGACACTTAAAAAGAGAAATAATAATCCCACTCCTTTATTCTCTCATCTAGTAATAACAAATACATGACAGGCTTTATCAGCAGCGGGAGCATGCCCTCATCCTTATTAGAGAGGGAGGGGGGGGGGATGTAATTAAAGAGACGGCGCTACAAAAAAGAAAGAGGGAGAGTTTCTCCTCTCTAATGAGAGTTTATTACCCAGCATTCCCAAATAATGTAAAACGGAACACGCCCGTTTAGCCGTGCTGTCACGCTCATTAGCAGCTGAGCAAAGACAAGATAACGACGAGACAACAATAACATAATCTGAACCTGATTTATAACAGCTGACATATTCTAATGAAAAGGGGGAGAGGAAGAATGCAAGCATATTTAGAAAGCAAGCATGTGGTTGAGATCACTGTGTTGGCCTAGTTAGTGAGAATGTGGCGGTTGTGGCTACGGCGCTAATGCTAATTCCTTTTGTAATATGCAGATGATATGCAGATCGCTCTCTTTCCTATTCTCAGCAGACATGTTGGGTCATTCAGGGACTTCTCTCTCACGTCAGAAATGAAGAGAGAGAGAGTGAGCGAGAGAGAGAGCGAGAGAGCGAGCGAGCGAGAGAGCGAGAGAGAGAGCGAGAGAGAGAGCGAGAGAGAGAGCGAGAGAGAGCGAGAGAGAGAGAGCAAGAGAGAGAGCGAGAGAGCGAATTAAGTCGAATTATTTGCCTTTAAATACGTTACATTAAAGATTCAGAATTGTAATTAAGAGACAACAGGCACTGTCAGCCTATAACACGGGTTAGTGAACACGCCACAGACCGCTGCTTAATTCCTACCACTAATAGCTTCAAAAGGAAAGAAAGAACCAAGGAAATGAACACAGAACATCTCAATATAGTACTGGGAGGCATTATGTGTGTGTGTGTGTGTGTGTGTGTGTGTGTGTGTGTGTGTGTGTCGAGATACACTCTTCTCTCTAAACTTTCAGCAATTAAAAGGGAATATGAAGTGATTGTAAAGAGGCTAACTTATCTCCCTCTCTGAATGGGTAAGTGTGTAATAGGGATTAGATGAAAGAAAAGGAAATATGGCTTGGTATAAAAATGTGAATATGTGAGAGTTTGTTTAGTTTAAATATGGAAATGAACTGGTGTCTTCATCACAGCAATACTACCACAATTGAGAAGAGCAGGAGGTACTTCAATATGTTCAATGAAGATTCTTTCAAATGCCCAACAAGGGGCCTCCCCCGAGTGGCACAGTGGTCAGTGATCGGGAGACCCATGGGGACGGAGCACAATTGGCCCAGCGTCGTCCGGGTTAGAGGAGGGTTTGTCCGGCAGTGATGTTCTTGTCCCATCGCGCTCTAGCGACTCCTGTGGCGGGCCGGGCGCAGTGCACGCTGACACGGTCGCCAGGTGTACGGTGTTTCCTCCAACACATTGGTGCGGCTGGCTTCCGGGTTAAGTGGGCATTGTGTCAAGAAGCAGTGCGGCTTGGCTGGGTTGTGTTTCTGAGGACGCACTGCTCTCGACCTTTTTCCCTCCTGAGTCCGTACGGAAGTTGCAGCGATGAGACAAGACTAACTACCAATTGGATACCACAAAATTGAGGAGAAAAAGGGGTAAAAGTAATAAATAAATAAAATTAAAAGTATTAATCTACTTCAATATGTTCAATGAAGATTCTTTCTAAAACACAACAGAAATAAATAATCAATTTAAAAAGTTTCAAGTTTTATTAGTTGTACCTACAGGATACACATGGGAATACGCCATCCAAATAAATGCTGACTTGCAGGTTCCTTCCTCAATGAAATAACAATAAGAAATAATACAAGTGTAGCCCGTCTTTTCAGCGCGCCATCAAGATACTAGGAAGAGGAGGCTGTGTACCCTGTCTCTTCAGCTAGCCATCAGGATACTAGGAAGAGGAAGCCGTGTAGCCTGTCTTTTCAGCTAGCCATCAGGATACTAGGAAGAGGAGGCCGTGTACCCATCTTTTCAGCTAGCCATCAGGATACTAGGAAGAGGAGGCCGCGTAGCCCGTCTTTTCAGCTAGCCATCAGGATACTAGGAAGAGGAGGCTGTGTAGCCGTCTCTTCAGCTAGCCATGAGGATTCTAGGAAGAGGAGGCCGCGGAGCCCGTCTTTTCAGCTAGCCATCAGGATACTAGGAAGAGGAGGCTGTGTACCCATCTTTTCAGCTAGCCATCAGGATAGTAGGAAGAGGAGGCCGCGTAGCCCGTCTTTTCAGCTAGCCATCAGGATACTAGGAAGAGGAGGCTGTGTACCCGTCTCTTCAGCTAGCCATCAGGATACTAGGAAGAGGAGGCTGTGTACCCATCTTTTCAGCTAGCCATCAGGATACTAGGAAGAGGAGGCCGCGGAGCCCGTCTTTTCAGCTTGGAGTCCCACTTTCCTTTCCTTTTAATATGTCAATGAAGATTCTTTCAAAAGCACAACAAAGTATTAATCCAAACAACGACTCTTTGACCCCGTCACTGGTGGCAACAGGAACTTGTTGAAGATGAAAGCATCACGTCCTATCACAACGCATGATATAACCCATCACAACACATGATATAACATCACGTCCTATCACAACGCATGATATAACATCACGTCCTATCACAACGCATGATATACCATCACGTCCAATCACAACGCATGATATACCATCACGTCCTATCACAACGCACGATATAACATCACGTCCTATCACAACGCACGATATAACATCACGTCCTATCACAACGCACGATATAACATCACGTCCTATCACAACGCATGATATAACATCACGTCCTATCACAACGCACGATATACCATCACGTCCTATCACAACGCATGCTATACCATCACGTCCTATCACAACCCACGATATAACATCACGTCCTATCACAACGCATGATATAACATCACGTCCTATCACAACGCACGATATACCATCACGTCCTATCACAACGCACGATATAACCAATCACAACACATGATATAACCAATCACTTTCAAATCCATTCTTCACATAAAGGAGGACTAAAGCAAGCGTGGTCATTGGTTGCCCAATCTAAAGGCTAGGGCTTAGTTTCCCTCCCCTCGAGGTACAAGAGCCGTAGTCTTAACCTTTTCACTCCTTCATGTACTGTTCGTACTGCTCTAATACTTGTCGCCACCAGGTTACCATTCCCTTAGGCACAAAACGGCACCCCAACTCAGAGCCATTGTGGATTTCAAAGCCTCCAGCTGCACCCGCCTTCACTTTGACATGCTACATCCCCATTATGGACACAATAACATGCCTAACACAGACCGAGAGCGCAGAGGAGCTATTCACCATCACACAGAGTCCCAATCAACTCCAGAACTCATCACTGTCATCTCCAGGGAGAGAGGAAGGAAAGAGGAAAGAAAAGGTCCGCTTCAGCCACCCAAGCTCCACGTCCGAGTCCCAAATGGCCCCCTATTCCCTACATAGTGCACTACATTTGACCAGAGCCCAATGGGGCCCTAACGCTGCACTATATAGGGAATAGGGTGCCATTTGGGATACAGACCAGATCCAGACAGTAAATGCCACTTAATAAAAGGCAATGATTTTATTCCCCCCTTCACTCCTGTATCTCCTTAAGTATCCAGCACTTCAGCCATACTCACCATCAATCATCGTTGAACAGCCATAAGTGACAGCCCATTTCCTGCTATTACCGGGCAGCAGAAAGCAGGGAGAGCTGTGTGTCTTCACGCGTGAACGTGTGGATGTGTGTTGAGTCCCTTAACATCATCGTACTATTATGAGAGGTCCCTGGAGTCTCCAGAGTTTCACGGAGGAGAGCAAAGGTGAATCTATTGCCATGTCCCAGGGTAAATGTGTCAGTCCTGCAGCCTCAGAATGTCTGCTGCATTTTTGGGAGTTCTTTCTCCCATCGATCTCAGCATGCACAAGAAGCACGAAAGAATAGTGGGACATTAAACTAGCCAGAAGTTGGACACTAACTGAAGTCAGACTCTACGGAACTACAGATGTTGGTAGGTGTAAATGGTACAGCAAGACAGACATACTGTCTTTATGCGTGACGGATGGACAGAACACATTAAGAGGTCGCTGTAGAATCATCTCGATACTACACGAGACAAGAAAGCCTAATTAAGAAAACAGACAAGCAGCTTGATAAACCCATAGCAGCGTATTTCATCCTATCTCCTGTGTTCATAAATCAGCATGTTGATTATGCCCCCCCCCCCCCTCCCAGTGTTACACTAATTAACGACAGGGATCAGGACCGCATGAAATTACAGCCAACACTAACGGCTGGTTAACACAGGGGATTGTGACAGATCTGTGACAATCTGTGTGTGTGTGTGTGTGTGTGTGTGTGTGTGTGTGTGTGTGTGTCAAAGTTTTACAACAGGCGCTACATCAAAATAATAACCACATCGCAGCGCTCCCTTTTGGTTATGCAGCGGGTGACTAGCGGGGAAAACAACACAACAGGAAAAGGAAAGAGAAGTCAGGCATGAAAAGCGTGACGCTTTAAGGGTCATCTATGGTGGTATTCACAGTACGCAACACTACCTCTCACACACTGTTCTGTTTCCCACTCTGAACATTCTCACAACACCTTCCAGGAAGTCACATGGTTCAGAGTAGGAAAGTAGAACTTGTCAGCCAATCAAAAGTCCACAAACTACTGGGTCAGTGGAACCCACATCACATGACAATCAGCAGCTTTACCTGTGTATCAACTGGTACAAAAGCGGAGTGGGAAAATGGTTGGATAAATGAAAGCGGGTATTGTTTGATGTAGTAGGTGTGGGGTAGAGGATGTTGTACAGTAGTTGGTGTTGCTCAGAACAATGTACAGTCGTGGCCAAAAGTTTTGAGAATGACACAAATATTAATTTCCACAAAGTTTGCTGCTACAAGGTCTCAATGTGATTAAGGTCTGGGGAGTTTCCTGGCCATGAACCCAAAAATCAATGTTTTGTTCCCCGAGCCACTTAGTTATCACTTTTTCCTTATGGCAAGATGTTCCATCATGCTGGAAAAGGCATTGTTCATCACCAAACTGTTCCTGGATGGTTGGGAAAAGTTGCTCTCGGAGGATGTGTTGGTACCATTCTTTATTCATGGCTGTGTTCTTCGGCAAAATTGTGAGTGAGCCCACTCCCTTGGCTGAGAAGCAACCCCCCACAGGATGCTTCCTGTTGGCATGACATGGGACTGATGGTAGCGCTCACCTTGTCTTCTCCGGACAAGCTTTTTTTCCGGATGCCCCAAACAATCGGAAAGGGGATTCATCAGAGAAATTGAATTTACCCCAGTCCAATCCCTGTACCTTATGCAGAATATCAGTCTGTCCCTGATGTTTTTCCTGGAGAGAAGTGGGTTCTTTGCTGCCCTTCTTGACACCAGGCCATCCTCCAAAAGTCTTTGCCTCACTGTGCGTGCAGATGCACTCACACCTGCCTGCTGCCATTCCTGAGCAAGCTCTATACTGGTGGTGCCACGATCCCGCAGCTGAATCAACTTTAGGAGAAGGTCCTGGCGCTTGCTGGACTTTCTTGGGTGCCCTGAAGCCTTCTTCACAACAATTGAACCGCTCTCCTTGAAGTTCTTGATGATCGGATAAATGGTTGATTTAGGTGCAATCTTACTGGCAGCAATATCCTTGCCTGTGAAGCCCTTTTTGTGCAAAGCAATGATGACGACATGCGTTTCCTTGCAGGTAACCATGGTTGACAGAGGAAGAACAATGATTCCAAGCACCACCCTCCTTTTGAAGCTTCCAGTCTGTTATTCGAACTCAATCAGCATGACAGAGTGATCTCCAGCCTTGTCCTTGTCAACACTCACACCTGTGTTAACAAGAGAATCACTGACATGATGTCAGCTGGTCCTTTTGTGGCAGGGCTGAAATGCAGTGGAAATGTTTTTTGGGGGGGGATTCAGTTCATTTGCATGGCAAAGAGGGACTTTGCAATTAATTGCAATTCATCTGATCACTCTTCATAACATTCTGCAGTATATGCAAATTGCCATCATACAAATTGAGGCAGTAGACTTTGTGAAAATGTATATTTGTGTCATTCTCAAAACTTTTGGCCACAACTGTACTGTTGAATGGTGTTTTACAGTAGTTGGTGGTTTAGAACAATGTACTGTTGAATGGTGTTTTACAGTAGTAGGTGGTTTAGAACAATGTACTGTTGAATGGTGTTTTACAGTAGTTGGTGGTTTAGAACAATGTACTGTTGAATGGTGTTTTACAGTAGTAGGTGGTTTAGAACAATGTACTGTTGAATGGTGTTTTACAGTAGTTGGTGGTTTAGAACAATGTACTGTTGAATGGTGTTTTACAGTAGTAGGTGGTTTAGAACAATGTACTGTTGAATGGTGTTTTACAGTAGTTGGTGGTTTAGAACAATGTACTGTTGAATGGTGTTTTACAGTAGTAGGTGGTTTAGAACAATGTACTGTGTTTTACAGTAGTTGGTGGTTTAGAACACATCTGTACACATCTGGTCCTTCTTTGGACACTGTGTTATCAAACCTCCAAACGGGCTTCAATGCCATACAACACTCCTTCCGTGGCCTCCAACTGCTCTTAAATGCAAGTAAAACTAAATGCATACTATTCAACTGATCGCTGCCCGCACCTGCCCGTCCGACTAGCATCACTACTCTGGACGGTTCTGACTTAGAATATGTGGACAACTACAAATAGCTAGGTGTCTGGTTAGACTGTAAACTCTCCTTCCAGACTCACATCAAACATCTCCAATCCAAAATTAAATCTAAAATCGGCTTCCTATTTCACAACAAAGCATCCTTCACTCATGCTGCCAAACATACCCTCGTAAAACTTACCATCCTACCGATCCTCAACTTCGGCGAAGTAATTTACAAAATAGCCTCCAACACTCTACTCAACAAACTGGATGCAGTCTATCACAGCGCCATCCGTTTTGTCACCAAAGCCCCATATACTACCCACCACTGCAACCTGTATGCTCTCGTCGGCTGGCCCTAGCTACATATTCGTCGCCAGACCCACTGGCTCCAGGTCATCTATAAGTCTATGCTAGGTAAAGCTCCGCCTTATCTCAGTTCACTGGTCACCATAGCAGCACCCACCCATAGCACGTGCTCAAGCAGGTATCTCTCACTGGTCATCCCCAAAGCCAACACCCCTTTGGCCGCCTTTCCTTCCAGTTCTCTGCTGCCAATAACTGTAACGAATTGCAAAAATCGCTGAAGCTGGAGACTTATATTTCCCTCAATAACTTTAAGCACCAGCTATCTGAGCAGCTTACCGACCACTGCAGCTGTACATAGCCCATTTGTAAATAGCTCATCCAACTACCATCATCCCCATATTGTTTTTATTAACTTTTTATGCTCTTTTGCACACCAGTATTTCTACTTGCACATCAGCATCTGCACATCTATCACTCCAGTGTTAATTTGCTAAATTGTAATTACTTCCCTGCTATGGCCTATTTATTGCCTTACCTCCTTACTCCATTTGCACTCACTGTATATATATTTTTCTATTGTGTTATTGACAGTATGTTTGTTTATCCCATGTGTAACTCTGTGTTGTAAATGAGAACTTGTTCTCAAGTGGCCTACCTGGTTAAATAAAGGTGAAATATACATTTAAAAAAAGAACAATGTACTGTTAGATGGGGTGTATAAGGGGTAGTGAAACAGAGTAACATACTGTTAGATGGGGTGTATTGAAACAGAGTAACATACTGTTAGATGGGGTGTATAAGGTGTATTGAAACAGAGTAACATACTGTTAGATGGGGTGTATTGAAACAGAGTAACATACTGTTAGATGGGGTGTATGAGGTGTATTGAAACAGAGTAACATACTGTTAGATGGGGTGTATTGAAACAGAGTAACATACTGTTAGATGGGGTGTATAAGGTGTGTGTATGGAAACAGTAACATACTGTTAGATGGGGTGTATAAGGTGTGTGTATGGAAACAGTAACATACTGTTAGATGGGGTGTATAAGGTGTGTGTATGGAAACAGAGTAACATACTGTTAGATGGGGTGTATTGAAACAGAGTAACATACTGTTAGATGGGGTGTATAAGGTGTAGTGAAACAGAGTAACATACTGTTAGATGGGGTGTATAAGGTGTATTGAAACAGAGTAACATACTGTTAGATGGGGTGTATGAGGTGTGTGTATGGAAACAGAGTAACATACTGTTAGATGGGGTGTATTGAAACAGAGTAACATACTGTTAGATGGGGTGTATAAGGTGTGTGTATGGAAACAGAGTAACATACTGTTAGATGGGGTGTATAAGGTGTATGGAAACAGAGTAACATACTGTTAGATGGGGTGTATAAGGTGTATGGAAACAGATGAACATACTGTTAGATGGGGTGTATAAGGTGTAGTGAAATGGAGTAACATACTGTTAGATGGGGTGTATAAGGTGTGTGTATTGAAACAGGGTAACATACTGTTAGATGGGGTGTATAAGGTGTAGTGAAACAGGGTAACATACTGTTAGATGGGGTGTATAAGGTGTATGGAAACAGAGTAACATACTGTTAGATGGGGTGTATTGAAACAGAGTAACATACTGTTAGATGGGGTGTATAAGGTGTAGTGAAACAGTAACATACTGTTAGATGGGGTGTATAAGGTGTATGGAAACAGTAACATACTGTTAGATGGGGTGTATAAGGTGTAGTGAAACAGGGTAACATACTGTTAGATGGGGTGTATAAGGTGTAGTGAAACAGGGTAACATACTGTTAGATGGGGTGTATAAGGTGTAGTGAAACAGTAACATACTGTTAGATGGGGTGTATAAGGTGTAGTGAAACAGTAACATACTGTTAGATGGGGTGTATAAGGTGTATGGAAACAGTAACATACTGTTAGATGGGGTGTATAAGGTGTAGTGAAACAGGGTAACATACTGTTAGATGGGGTGTATAAGGTGTAGTGAAACAGGGTAACATACTGTTAGATGGGGTGTATAAGGTGTAGTGAAACAGTAACATACTGTTAGATGGGGTGTATAAGGTGTATGGAAACAGTAACATACTGTTAGATGGGGTGTATAAGGTGTAGTGAAACAGGGTAACATACTGTTAGATGGGGTGTATAAGGTGTAGTGAAACAGGGTAACATACTGTTAGATGGGGTGTATAAGGTGTAGTGAAACAGTAACATACTGTTAGATGGGGTGTATAAGGTGTATGGAAACAGTAACATACTGTTAGATGGGGTGTATAAGGTGTAGTGAAACAGGGTAACATACTGTTAGATGGGGTGTAGTGAAACAGGGTAACATACTGTTAGATGGGGTGTATAAGGTGTATGGAAACAGTAACATACTGTTAGATGGGGTGTATAAGGTGTAGTGAAACAGTAACATACTGTTAGATGGGGTGTATAAGGTGTAGTGAAACAGGGTAACATACTGTTAGATGGGGTGTATAAGGTGTGTGGAAACAGAGTAACATACTGTTAGATGGGGTGTATTGAAACAGAGTAACATACTGTTAGATGGGGTGTATAAGGTGTAGTGAAACAGTAACATACTGCTGGATGGGGTGTATAAGGTGTAGTGAAACAGTAACATACTGTTAGATGGGGTGTATAAGGTGTATGGAAACAGTAACATACTGTTAGATGGGGTGTATAAGGTGTAGTGAAACAGGGTAACATACTGTTAGATGGGGTGTAGTGAAACAGGGTAACATACTGTTAGATGGGGTGTATAAGGTGTATGGAAACAGTAACATACTGTTAGATGGGGTGTATAAGGTGTAGTGAAACAGTAACATACTGTTAGATGGGGTGTATAAGGTGTAGTGAAACAGGGTAACATACTGTTAGATGGGGTGTATAAGGTGTAGTGAAACAGTAACATACTGTTAGATGGGGTGTATAAGGTGTAGTGAAACAGTAACATACTGCTGGATGGGGTGTATAAGGTGTAGTGAAACAGTAACATACTGTTAGATGGGCTGTATAAGGTGTATGGAAACAGTAACATACTGTTAGATGGGGTGTATAAGGTGTAGTGAAACAGTAACATACTGCTGGATGCGCTGGATGGGCAGTGGGAGCAGGTCCTCTAGTTTACAGTTGTGGAACTCTGGTCTGGACTCCTGGAGCTTCTTAAACCTTCTAAAGGCCTTGTTCTTCTTTACCTGGAGCTGAGGACCGAGAACAGACATCATTTAATAATCACCCTGAGTCCTCCACTAACAGATCTTTACCTGGAGCTGAGGACAGAGAACAGACATCATTTAATAATCACCCTGAGTCCTCCACTAACAGATCTTTACCTGGAGCTGAGGACAGAGAACAGACATCATTTAATAATCACCCTGAGTCCTCCACTAACAGATCTTTACCTGGAGCTGAGGACAGAGAACAGACATCATTTAATAATCACCCTGAGTCCTCCACTAACAGATCTTTACCTGGAGCTGAGGACAGAGAACAGACATCATTTAATAATCACCCTGAGTCCTCCACTAACAGATCTTTACCTGGAGCTGAGGACAGAGAACAGACATCATTTAATAATCACCCTGAGTCCTCCACTAACAGATCTTTACCTGGAGCTGAGGACAGAGAACAGACATCATTTAATAATCACCCTGAGTCCTCCACTAACAGATCTTTACCTGGAGCTGAGGACAGAGAACAGACATCATTTAATAATCACCCTGAGTCCTCCACTAACAGATCTTTACCTGGAGCTGAGGACAGAGAACAGACATCATTTAATAATCACCCTGAGTCCTCCACTAACAGATCTTTACCTGGAGCTGAGGACAGAGAACAGACATCATTTAATAATCACCCTGAGTCCTCCACTAACAGATCTTTACCTGGAGCTGAGGACAGAGAACAGACATCATTTAATAATCACCCTGAGTCCTCCACTAACAGATCTTTACCTGGAGCTGAGGACAGAGAACAGACATCATTTAATAATCACCCTGAGTCCTCCACTAACAGATCTTTACCTGGAGCTGAGGACAGAGAACAGACATCATTTAATAATCACCCTGAGTCCTCCACTAACAGATCTTTACCTGGAGCTGAGGACCGAGAACAGACATCATTTAATAATCACCCTGAGTCCTCCACTAACAGATCTTTACCTGGAGCTGAGGACAGAGAACAGACATCATTTAATAATCACCCTGAGTCCTCCACTAACAGATCTTTACCTGGAGCTGAGGACAGAGAACAGACATCATTTAATAATCACCCTGAGTCCTCCACTAACAGATCTTTACCTGGAGCTGAGGACAGAGAACAGACACCATTTAATAATCACCCTGAGTCCTCCACTAACAGATCTTTACCTGGAGCTGAGGACAGAGAACAGACATCATTTAATAATCACCCTGAGTCCTCCACTAACAGATCTTTACCTGGAGCTGAGGACAGAGAACAGACATCATTTAATAATCACCCTGAGTCCTCCACTAACAGATCTTTACCTGGAGCTGAGGACAGAGAACAGACACCACTAACAGAGGAGAGCGAAGAGTTTGACAGAGGTGACCTCTCAGAACAGAACATGCCACAGGACAGTCAGTTTCTAAATCAAGGGCATGTCAACTCCCTCCAACGAGGGTGAGCTGCTGTGAACATCAAAAACACTTGTGAAAGCAGCAACCAGAACAACTGTCCACAATCGATAGAATCCTGTCCTGAGACTGTTTTAACAGCAGCCTGTCTCATCACACATATCGCCATCTCTCTTTGTGGCCCCTGTCGCTGCCTGGCCGTGTGGCCCCTGTCGCTGTCTGGCCGTGTGGCCCGTCTGGCCGTGTGGCCCGTGTCGCTGTCTGGCCGTGTGGCCCCTGTCGCTGTCTGGCCCCAATCGCTGTCTGTCTGTGTAGCGTCTGTCGATGTCTGTCTGTGTACTCCCCCCAACACCAATCACCTTTATGTCAGTCATTACCTCTCTGGGTAGGAAGTCAGGGTGGAGGGGGAAGTCTGTGTGTGAGAGTGACAATGTGTGTGTGTTTGTGAGCGTGTGTGTGTGTGTGTGTGTGTGTGTGTGTGTGTGTGTGAGCACGCTCTCATTAAATATGCACGGGTAAATCATGTCAACATGAGTGTCAACAATATGACAGCAGAAAGAGAGACTAATCTTGTCAGCCATCAAAACTAGCATGGCTGCTTGTAGGGCCCAAGAAAATCTGCGTTTGCGGAAAACGCGGACAGAATCCAGACATTAAAACGCAACTCAATAATATTTAAAAAAAATCTATTGAACTTTCTTCCCGGTGAACCATAAGACATGACCATAATGCATCAGGGATTGGTGTTTTCATGCAGCTTTCTGAAACGCCACAGGAATTCCCCTGCATGTGTGTGTGTAACAGCCGTTAGCGATAATGTTAATGACACCAGTATTCTGGTAGAGCAGGAAAGGCTCAATTAAAATGTTAACTACAAAAGTAGCCTAGCTGGCAGAATGGGATCATGATTATTTGCATTCATCCAGTGGCCATTTTTTTCCGCAAACTCTGCAATCACAGGAGCACAACAGCAACACAGTCCGTGCTATCTGGGATCCTTGGGACCTCCTTACCGCGTTGAAATTTAAAAACGGTTACGGTAAGCGTTAAGGTAAGGGTTATGGTTAGGGAAAGGGTTCCCAAGTGGCGCTGCGCTCTAAGGCACTGCATCTCAGTGCTAGAGGCTTCACTATAGACCCTGGTTCGATTCCGGGCTGTATCACAACCGGCCGTTATTGGGAGTACCATAGTGGGGAGCAAAATTGACCCAGCGTCGTCCGGGTTTGTTCTTAACTGACTTGCCTAGTTAAATAAAGGTTCAATAAAATAAAGGGTTAAGGCTACGGTTTAGGGTAGGGACATCCCAAGGATCCCAGATAGCACTGACCACAGCAACACCTCAATCAATCAACAGTCTCTTCCTGGTGCACACTGACCACAACAACACCTCTTAACCAATCAACAGTCTCTTCCTGGTGCACACTGACCACAACAACACCTCTTAACCAATCAACAGTCTCTTCCTGGTGCACATTGACCACAACAACACCTCTTAACCAATCAACAGTCTCTTCCTGGTGCACACTGACCACAACAACACCTCTTAACCAATCAACAGTCTCTTCCTGGTGCACACTGACCACAACAACACCTCTTAACCAATCAACAGCCTCTTCCTGGTGCACACTGACCACAACAACACCTCTTAACCAATCAACAGCCTCTTCCTGGTGCACACTGACCACAACAACACCTCTTAACCAATCAACAGCCTCTTCCTGGTGCACACTAGAATTAAAGGGTAACTACATCCCCCCCCCAAAAATTGAAATTTCTTCAATATTTCCAAGACCTAAAAAACGGTCTCCTGATGTGGTTTAAACATTGTTGTGGACTTAAATATCCATTTGTGTTTTTTCTATAAAAAAAATGTTTTAATGATTCTGAGAGCCAAAAACCTGGAAAAACCAAGCGGAGAAAAGGGAATTTGGTGTGTTTACACTGAGTTGTACCGGGTAAAAGGGGTGTGTGTTTACACTGCGATGATGAGCTCAACGTGAGAGGAATCACTGATGAACAAGAGGGTGAAATCAGAAACGAACATTTCAACACTATGGAGCGAACATCTCTGTGAGGGAAGACCTCACAACTAAAATACTGCTTACTGCAGAGCCACGGCATCTCTACCTACCTAGCATCCTCTCCTAGTTACCTGTGGTTGGTCACCTGTGGTCGGTCACCTGTGGTCGGTCACCTGTGGTCGGTCACCTGTGGTCGGTCACCTGTGGTCGGTTACCTGTGGTTGGTTACCTGTGGTTAACCCTGCACGGAGCCGACAGCTGCAGTGATATGAATGTCTTTGGTTAAGAGGAAGGATGAGTCTGTCTGCAGATAGACCATTGACTGATCTCATTGATTAGGAACAGAGCAGGGGAGTTGGAATTGATTCCTCCACCGGGTCTACATAGCTAACACGCCTGTAATTGCTGAAACATGGGGCTGTGTGTTATTAGCGTGTTAGAGACTCGTTAGCGTGTTAACGGCGGTGCATCACTTAGGCTGAGGTGATAAAAACAGTGCCTTCTGAAAGTATTCATACCCCTTGACTTATTCCACATTGTGTTGTGTTATAGTCTGAATTGAAAATAGATTCACACACAATACCAGATAATGACAAAAATGAAAAACATGTTTTTAGAAATTGTTGCAAATGTATTGAAAATGAAATACAGAAATATAATTTACATAAGTATTCACACCCGAGTCAACACTTTGTATAAACACATTAGGCAGCGATTACAGCTGTGAGTCTTTTTGGGCAAATCTCTAAGAGCTTTGTACACATGGATTGTACAATATTTGTCCATTATTCTTTAAAAAAAAAATGATTCAAGCTCTGTCAAGTTGGTTGTTGATCATTGCTAGACAGCCATTTTCAAGTCTTGCAATAGATTTTCAAGCCGATTTCAATTCAAACTGTAACTAGGCCACTCAGGAACATTCAATGACGTCTTGGTAAACAACTCCAGTGTAGATTTGGCCTCATGTTTTATGGTTATTGTCCTGATGAAAGTCTCCCAGTGTCTGTTGGAAAGCAGACTGAACCAGGTTTTCCTCTAGGATATTTCCTGTGCTTATAGCTGTATTCCATTTCTTTTTATCCTAAGAAACACCCTTCAGATGATAAGCATACCCATAACATGATGCATTTTTTTTTTCCCCCCAGTATTACTTACAGTACCAGTCAAAAGTTTGGACACACCTCACTCAAGGATTTTTCTTAATTGTTTCTATTTTCTACATTGTAGAATAATAGGGAAGACATAAAAACAATGAACACATATGGAATCATATAGTAACCAAAGCATTTAAAAAAATAAATATCGAAATATATTTTATATTTGAGATTCTTCAAAGTAGTCACCCTTTGCCTTGACAGCTTTGCACTCGCTTGGCATTCTCTCAACCAGCTTCATGAGGTAGTCACCAGGAATGCCTTTCAATTAACAGGTGTCTTCTTAAAAGCTCATTTGTGGAATAGCTTTCCTTCTTAATGCGTCTGAGCCAATCAGTTGTGTTGTGACAAGGTAGGGGTAGTATACAGAAGATGGTCTTTTACCAAATAGGGCTAAGTCCATATTATGGCAACAACAGCTCAAATAAGCAAAGAGAAACGACAGTCCATCATTACTTTAAGACATGAAGGTCAGTCAACATTTCAAGAACTTTGAAAGTTTCTTCAGGTGCAGTCGCAAAAACCATCAAGCTCTGTGATGAAACTGGCTCTCATGAGGACCGCCACAGGAAAGGAAGACCCAGAGTTACCTCTGCTGCACCTCAAATTGCAGCCCAAATAAATGCTTCACAGAGTTCAAGTAACAGACACATCTCAACATCAACTGTTCAGAGGACACTGCGTGAATTTTAATTTTTTTACCTTTATTTTACCAGGTAAGTTGACTGAGAACACATTCTCATTTACAGCAACGACCTAGGGAATAGTTTCAGGGGAGAGGTGGTGGATGAATGAGCCAATTGTAAACTGGGGATGATTAGGTGGCCGTGATGGTATCAGGGCCAGATTTGGGAATTTAGCCAGGACACCGGGGTTAACACCCCTACTCTTACGATAAGTGCAATGGGATCTTTAATGACCTCAGAGAGTCAGGACACCCGTTTAACGTCCCATCCGAAAGACGGCACCCTACACAGGGCAGTGTCCCCAATCACTGCCCTGGGGCATTGGGATATTTTTTAGACCAGAGGAAAGAGTGCATCCTACTGGCTCTCCAACACCACATCCAGCAGCATCTGGTTTCCCAGCAGTGGGATGCAGGGTGGTATGCTGCTGAATCAGGACTTCATGGTTGAATTGCTGCAAAGAAACCACTACTAAAGGACACCAATAAGAAGAAGATACTTGCTTGAGCCAAGAAACACGAGCAATGGACATTAGACCGGATGAAATTTGTCCTTTGGTCTGATGAGTCAAAATTTGAGATTTTTGGTTCCAACCGCCGTGTCTTTGTGGGATGCAGAGAAGGTGAACAGATGATCTATGCATTTGTGGTTCCCACCGTGAAGCATGGAGGAGGAAGTGTAATGGTGCTTTGCTGGTGATACTGTCTGTGATGTATTTAGAATTCAAGGCACACTTAACCAGCATGGTTAACACAGCGTTCTGCAGTGATACACCATCCCATCTGGTTTGCGCTTAGTGGGACTATCATTTATTTTTCAACAGGACAATGCCCAACACATCTCCTGGCTGTGTAAGGGCTATTTAACCTGGCCTCCAAAATCACCCAACCTCAACCCAATTGAGATGGTTTGGGATGAGTTGGACCGCAGAGTGAAGGAAACGCAGCCAACAAGTGCTCAGCATATGTGGGAACTCAATTCCTCATGAAGCTGGTTGACAGAATGCCAAGTGTGTGCAAAGCTGTCATCAAGACAAAGGGTGGCTACTTTGAAGAATCTCAAATATATTTTGAATACTTTAACACTGTTTTGGTTACTACATGATTCCATATGTGTTAGTTCATCATTTTGATGTCTTCACTATTAATCTACAATGTAGACAATAGTAAAACATAAAAGAAAAACCCTTGAATGAGTAGGTGTCCAAACGTTTGACTGGTACTTTAAGTGCCTTATTGCAAATAGAATGCATGTTTTGGAATATGTTTATTCTGTACAGGCATCCTTCTTTCCCCTCTGTCATTTAGGTGAGTATTGTGGAGTTTGTACAACTGTCACAGCGGTCGATGAAAGGGGACCAAGGCGCAGCGTGTAGAGTGCTCATTCTTACTTTATTTGATGAGAACACTTAAACAAAATAACAAAACGACAGCCAGCAGTTCCATAAGGTACTCAGACAAAATGGAAAACAACTACCCACAACTCCAAAGGAAAAACAGGCTGCCTAAGTATGGCTTCCAATCAGAGACAACGAAAGACACCTGCCTCTGATTGGAAACCATACCTGGCCGAACATGAAAACCAACACATAGAAAATGATAACTAGAACAATCCCACAGAAACAGAAAACTCAAAATACCTACAAAACAAGCCCTGACCACTCTATGGCAAATTACCTCTTTCACTGGTCAGGACGTGACAGTACCCCCAAGGTGCAGACCCCGACTGGCTCCTGTGCTACACCCAGACCCTCCGCCAATCCTCCAGCTACAGAGGTGGCTCCGGCTCCGGGCGTAGCCCCCGTTTTGCCCGCAGATCCCTCTGCTTCTGGAACCCTGACCTGTGGATCATTACCAGAGGTTCTGCGCTGCCGACCGTCGCTGCAGGCTCCGTGCCATGGATCATCCCTGGAGGCTCCGTGCCATGGATCATCCCTGGAGGCTCCGTGCCATGGATCATCCCTGGAGGCTCCGTGCCATGGATCATCCCTACAGGCCCCGGGCCATGGATCATCCCTGGAGGCCCCGGGCCATGGATCATCCCTGGAGGCCCCGTGCCATGGATCATCCCTGGAGGCCCCGTGCCATGGATCATCCCTGGAGGCCCCGTGCCATGGATCATCCCTGGAGGCCCCGTGCCATGGATCATCCCTGGAGGCCCCGGGCCATGGATCATCCCTGGAGGCCCCGTGCCATGGATCATCCCTGGAGGCTCCGTGCCATGGATCATCCCTGGAGGCTCCGTGCCATGGATCATCCCTGGAGGCTCCGTGCCATGGATCATCCCTGGAGGCTCCGGGCCATGGATCATCCCTGGAGGCTCCGGGCCATGGATCATCCCTGGAGGCTCCGGGCCATGGATCATCCCTGCAGGCTCCGGGCCATGGATCATCCCTACAGGCTCCGGGCCATGGATCATCCCCTACAGGCTCCGGGCCATGGATCATCCCTACAGGCTCCGGGCCATGGATCATCCCTACAGGCTCCGGGCCATGGATCATCCCTACAGGCTCCGGGCCATGGATCATCCCTACAGGCTCCGTGCCATGGATCATCCCCTACAGGCTCCGTGCCATGGATCATCACTGGAGGCTTCGTGCCATGGATCATCACTGGAGGCTTCGTGCCATGGATCATCACTGGAGGCTTCGTGCCATGGTTTATCACTGGAGGCTTCGGACCATTGATCATCACTGGAGGCTTCCTACGGGGAGCTGGAACCGGTCTCACCAGACTGGGGAGACGCACTGAGGGCCGCGTGCTCAAAGCAGACACAGGCCGTACTGGGCTATGGAGGCGTACTGGATGAAGAGTGCGAGGAGCAGGCACAGGACGTACTGGGCTATGGTGGCGCACTGGAGGGAGAGTGCGCGGAGCAGGCACAGGACGTACTGGGCTATGGTGGCGCACTGGAGGGAGAGTGCGCGGAGCAGGCACAGGGTACACTGGGCCTTGGAGGCGCACTGGAGGTCTGGCGCTTAGGGCTGGCACAACCCGTCCTGGCTCGATCTTAACCATAGCCCAGCAAGGGCGGGGAGCTGGAATAGGCCACACTGGGTTGAGCTGGCGAACTGGGGTTACCGTGCGTAGAGCTGGCGAACTGGGGTTACCGTGCGTAGAGCTGGTGAACTGGGGTTACCGTGCGTAGAGCTGGTGAACTGGGGTTACCGTGCGTAGAGCAGGCGCAGGATAAGCTGGGCCGAGGAGACGCACCGGAGACCAGATATACGTTGAACCGGTGCACTTCTCCCTGGCTGCCGGCCAACTCTAGCACGGCAACGGTGAGGAGCTTGCACCGAGCTGTGAGTGCGCATGGGCGACACCGTGCGCACCACCGCATAACACGGTGCTTCTACCGTCACTCGCTCCCCACGGTAAGCACGGGGAGTTGGCTCAGGTCTTAACCTCGCCTTCGCCAATCTACCCGTGTGCCCCCCCAAAAGAATTGTTTGGCCGCTGCCTCTCGGCCTCTTCTTGCTGTTTTATAATAACCATTATACTGTGTAAACTGTGTTATAATAACCATTATACTGTGTAAAACTACTGTTTTATAATTACCATTATACTGTGTAAACTGTTATAATAACCATTATACTATATAAAACTGTTTTATAATAACCATTATACTGTGTAAAACTACTGTTTTATAATAACCATCAGGCACAAGGCCAAATCGATGAGCGGTTTCCATCCAGAAGCCTAATTAACAACTTCCCCATGCTCAAAGGATTATTCAGCATCTGATTTAAAAAATATATATATATTTTTTTTTGTTGATCTACCAATCAGTGCCCTTCCTTGCGAGGCATTAACCTTGGTATTTGTGGTTGAATCTGGGCTTAAAATTCACTCCTGAATTGAGGGACTTTACAGATAATGTGTGGGGTACAGAGATGGGATAGTCATTCAGCAACCATGTTAACCTCTATTATTGAACAAGGAATGAGTCCATGCAACTAACTTTGCGATATGTTAAGCACATTTTTAATCCTGAACATATTTAGGCTTGACCTAACAACGTGAAATGCTTGCTTACAAGCCCTTACCCAACAGGTCAAGAAAATAGTTCTCAAATAAACAAAAGTTAAAAAAATAAATTTAAAAAAGTAACAATAAAATAACAATAATGAGGCTATATACAGGGGGTAGAGGTTAGTTGAGGTAATTTGTACATGTAGGTGGGGGTGACGTGACTATGCATAGATAATAAACAGTGAGTAGCAACAGTGTAAAAACAAAGGGGGGGGGTCAATGTAAATAGTCCGGTGGCCATTTGATTAATTGTTCAGCAGTCTTATGGCTTGGGGGGTAGAAGCTGTTAAGGAGCCTTTTGGTCCTAGACTTGGTGCTCCGGTACCGCTTGCCGTGCGGTAGCAGAGAGAACAGTCTATAACTTGGGTGACTGGAGACTGACAATTTTTTGTGCCTTTTTCTGACATTGCCTAGTATACAGGTCCTGGATGGCAGGAAGTTTGGCCCCAGTGATGTACTCAGCCATACGCACTACCCTCTGTAGTGCCTTACGGTCTGAGGCTGAGCAGTTGCCATACCAGGCGGTGATGCAATCGGTCAGGATGCTCTCGATGGTGCAGCTGTAGAACCTTTTGAGGATCTAAGGACCCATGCCAAATCTTTTCAGTCTCCTCAGGGGGAATAGGTTCTGTTGTGCCCTCTTCACGACTGTCTTGGTGTTTGGACCATAATAGTTTGTTGGTGATGTGGACACCAAGGAACTTGATATTCTCAACCTGCTCCACTACAGCCCCGTCGATGAGAATGGGGGCGTGCTCAGTCCTCCTTTTCCTGTAGTCCACAATCATCTCCTCAGTGTTAATCAGGTTGAGGGAGATGTTGTTGTCCTTTCACCACACGGTCAGGTCTCTGACCTCCTCCCTATAGGCTGGCTCATTATTGCCGTTGATCAGGCCTACCACTGTTGTGACGTCAGCAAACTTAACGATGGTGTTGGAGTCGTGCTTGGCCACGCAGTCGTAGGTGAACAGGCAGTACAGGAGGGGACTAAGCATGCATCCCTGAGGAGCCCCTGTGTTGAGGATCAGCGTGGCAGATGTGTAGTTGCCTAACCTGACACCAGATGGGTGCAATGAAATGTGTTGTTTTACAGGGTCAGCCATAGTAGTATGATAGGTGTTCTTGTACAGGGTCAGCCATAGTAGTATGATAGGTGTTGTTTTACAGGGTCAGCCATAGTAGTATGATAGGTGTTGTTTTACAGGGTCAGCCATAGTAGTATGATAGGTGTTGTTTTACAGGGTCAGTCATAGTAGTATGATAGGTGTTGTTTTACAGGGTCAGACACAGTAGTATGATAGGTGTTGTTTTACAGGGTCAGCCATAGTAGTATGATAGGTGTTGTTTTACAGGGTCAGTCATAGTAGTATGATAGGTGTTGTTTTACAGGGTCAGCCACAGTAGTATGATAGGTGTTGTTTTACAGGGTCAGACACAGTAGTATGATAGGTGTTGTTTTACAGGGTCAGCCATAGTAGTATGATAGGTGTTGTTTTACAGGGTCAGCCATTGTAGTATGATAGGTGTTGTTTTACAGGGTCAGACACAGTAGTATGATAGGTGTTGTTTTACAGGGTCAGCCATTGTAATATGATAGGTGTTGTTTTACAGGGTCAGCCATTGTAGTATGATAGGTGTTGTTTTACAGGGTCAGCCATTGTAGTATGATAGGTGTTGTTTTACAGGGTCAGCCATTGTAGTATGATAGGTGTTGTTTTACAGGGTCAGCCATTGTGGTATGATAGGTGTTGTTTTACAGGGTCAACCATTGTAGTATGATAGGTGTTGTTTTACAGGGTCAGCCATAGTAGTATGATAGGTGTTGTTTTACAGGGTCAGTCATAGTGGTATGATAGGTGTTGTTTTACAGGGTCAGCCATAGTGGTATGATAGGTGTTCTTGTACAGGGTCAGTCATAGTGGTATGATAGGTGCAGTGTAATGTGTTGTTTTACAGGGTCAGTCACAGTAGTACAGCACCCCTAGAGCAAATTAGGGTTCAGTGCCTTGCTCAAGGACAGATTTTTCCACGGATCTACACTTCTTTAAGTGAAGCAAATCTGGCTGCACCCTATTCAGTGCACTACTTTTGGTCTGGCCAAACGAACAAGGCTAAATAAAAAGGCACAACAAACGTGTTTCCGTCCTCAGACCCGACGTCATTAACCAGACGTGTTTCTGTCCTCAGACCCGACGTCATTAACCAGACGTGTTTCTGTCCTCAGACCCGACGTCATTAACCAGACGTGTTTCCGTCCTCAGACCCGACGTCATTAACCAGACGTGTTTCCGTCCTCAGACCCGACGTCATTAACCAGACGTGTTTCTGTCCTCAGACCGACGTCATTAACCAGACGTGTTTCTGTCCTCAGACCCGACGTCATTAACCAGACGTGTTTCTGTCCTCAGACCCGACGTCATTAACCAGACGTGTTTCTGTCCTCAGACCCGACGTCATTAACCAGACGTGTTTCTGTCCTCAGACCCGACGTCATTAACCAGACGTGTTTCTGTCCTCAGACCCGACGTCATTAACCAGACGTGTTTCTGTCCTCAGACCCGACGTCATTAACCAGACGTGTTTCTGTCCTCAGACCCGACGTCATTAACCAGACGTGTTTCTGTCCTCAGACCCGACGTCATTAACCCGACGTGTTTCCGTCCTCAGACCGACGTCATTAACCAGACGTGTTTCCGTCCTCAGACCCGACGTCATTAACCAGACGTGTTTCCGTCCTCAGACCCGACGTCATTAACCAGACGTGTTTCTGTCCTCAGACCGACGTCATTAACCAGACGTGTTTCTGTCCTCAGACCGACGTCATTAACCAGACGTGTTTCTGTCCTCAGACCGACGTCATTAACCAGACGTGTTTCTGTCCTCAGACCGACGTCATTAACCCGACGTGTTTCTGTCCTCAGACCGACGTCATTAACCAGACGTGTTTCTGTCCTCAGACCCGACGTCATTAACCCGACGTGTTTCTGTCCTCAGACCGACGTCATTAACCAGACGTGTTTCTGTCCTCAGAGACATAACATTGAGGCATGTCAGTAGACAGTGAAGCAAGGTGTTTCCAGTGGTAGTGTGTAATCTAACAGACATAATGCCAGATCATTTCATTTCCTCCATATTATCAGACCTCAGTGAGGTACTTTATCCATGCTGCTGATACAGGTACAGGTGCTTTATGAGCTACAGGGATAATTAGCACAGATACTATCCCCATCGCACCTTTTTAGTGCCAAATGATGGAGGGATGCTGTAACACTTAAGACAGCCTTAATGGTGGAGAGACAGAGGGACGGAGGTTGAACCACTAGACAGCCTTAATGATGGAGAGACAGAGGGACGGAGGTTGTACCACTAGACAGCCTTAATGATGGAGAGACAGAGGGACGGAGGTTGAACCACTAGACAGCCTTAATGATGGAGAGACAGAGGGACGGAGGTTGTACCACTAGACAGCCTTAATGATGGAGAGACAGAGGGACGGAGGTTGTACCACTAGACAGCCTTAATGATGGAGGGACGGAGGTTGGACCACTAGACAGCCTTAATGATGGAGGGACGGAGGTTGGACCACTAGACAGCCTTAATGATGGAGGGACAGAGGGACGGAGGTTGGACCACTAGACAGCCTTAATGATGGAGAGACAGAGGTTGTACCACTAGACAGCCTTAATGATGGAGAGACAGAGGGACGGAGGTTGGACCACTAGACAGCCTTAATGATGGAGAGACAGAGGGACGGAGGTTGAACCACTAGACAGCCTTAATGATGGAGGGACGGAGGTTGGACCACTAGACAGCCTTAATGATGGAGAGACAGAGGGACGGAGGTTGTACCACTAGACATCCTTAATGACGGAGGGACGGAGGTTGGACCACTAGACAGACTTAATGGTGGAGAGACAGAGGGACGGAGGTTGTACCACTAGACAACCTTAATGATGGAGAGACAGAGGGACGGAGGTTGAACCACTAGACAGACTTAATGATGGAGAGACAGAGGGACGGAGGTTGTACCACTAGACAGCCTTAATGATGGAGAGACAGAGGGACGGAGGTTGTACCACTAGACAGCCTTAATGATGGAGAGACAGAGGGACGGAGGTTGTACCACTAGACAGCCTTAATGGTGGAGAGACAGAGGGACGGAGGTTGAACCACTAGACAGCCTTAATGATGGAGGGACGGAGGTTGGACCACTAGACAGCCTTAATGATGGAGGGACGGAGGTTGTACCACTAGACAGCCTTAATGATGGAGGGACGGAGGTTGGACCACTAGACAGCGTTAATGATGGAGGGACGGAGGTTGGACCACTAGACAGCCTTAATGATGGAGAGACAGAGGGACGGAGGTTGTACCACTAGACAGCCTTAATGATGGAGAGACAGAGGGACGGAGGTTGGACCACTAGACAGCCTTAATGATGGAGAGACAGAGGGACGGAGGTTGAACCACTAGACAGCCTTAATGATGGAGGGACGGAGGTTGGACCACTAGACAGCCTTAATGATGGAGAGACAGAGGGACGGAGGTTGTACCACTAGACAGCCTTAATGACGGAGGGACGGAGGTTGGACCACTAGACAGACTTAATGATGGAGAGACAGAGGGACGGAGGTTGAACCACTAGACAGCCTTAATGATGGAGAGACAGAGGGACGGAGGTTGGACCACTAGACAGCCTTAATGATGGAGAGACAGAGGGACGGAGGTTGGACCACTAGACAGCCTTAATGATGGAGAGACAGAGGGACGGAGGTTGGACCACTAGACAGCCTTAATGATGGAGGGACGGAGGTTGTACCACTAGACAGCCTTAATGATGGAGAGACAGAGGGACGGAGGTTGAACCACTAGACAGCCTTAATGATGGAGAGACAGAGGGACGGAGGTTGGACCACTAGACAGCCTTAATGATGGAGAGACAGAGGGACGGAGGTTGGACCACTAGACAGCCTTAATGATGGAGAGACAGAGGGACGGAGGTTGAACCACTAGACAGCCTTAATGGTGGAGAGACAGAGGGACGGAGGTTGTACCACTAGACAACCTTAATGATGGAGAGACAGAGGGACGGAGGTTGAACCACTAGACAGCCTTAATGATGGAGAGACAGAGGGACGGAGGTTGGACCACTAGACAGCCTTAATGATGGAGAGACAGAGGGACGGAGGTTGGACCACTAGACAGCCTTAATGATGGAGGGACGGAGGTTGTACCACTAGACAGCCTTAATGATGGAGAGACAGAGGGACGGAGGTTGAACCACTAGACAGCCTTAATGATGGAGAGACAGAGGGACGGAGGTTGGACCACTAGACAGCCTTAATGATGGAGAGACAGAGGGACGGAGGTTGGACCACTAGACAGCCTTAATGATGGAGGGACGGAGGTTGTACCACTAGACAGCCTTAATGATGGAGAGACAGAGACGGAGGGACGGATGTTGAACCACTAGACAGCCTTAATGGTGGAGAGACAGAGGGACGGAGGTTGTACCACTAGACAGCCTTAATGATGGAGAGACAGAGGGACGGAGGTTGAACCACTAGACAGACTTAATGATGGAGGGACGGAGGTTGGACCACTAGACAGCCTTAATGATGGAGGGACGGAGGTTGTACCACTAGACAGCCTTAATGGTGGAGAGACAGAGGGACGGAGGTTGTACCACTAGACAACCTTAATGATGGAGAGACAGAGGGACGGAGGTTGAACCACTAGACAGCCTTAATGATGGAGGGACAGAGGGACGGAGGTTGAACCACTAGACAGCCTTAATGATGGAGGGACGGAGGTTGTACCACTAGACAGACTTAATGATGGAGGGACGGAGGTTGTACCACTAGACAGCCTTAATGATGGAGAGACAGAGGGACGGAGGTTGAACCACTAGACAGCCTTAATGATGGAGGGACGGAGGTTGTACCACTAGACAGCCTTAATGATGGAGAGACAGAGGGACGGAGGTTGAACCACTAGACAGCCTTAATGGTGGAGAGACAGAGGGACGGAGGTTGTACCACTAGACAACCTTAATGATGGAGAGACAGAGGGACGGAGGTTGGACCACTAGACAGCCTTAATGATGGAGAGACAGAGACGGAGGGACGGAGGTTGTACCACTAGACAGCCTTAATGATGGAGGGACGGAGGCGGAGGGACGGAGGTTGTACCACTAGACAGCCTTAATGATGGAGAGACAGAGGGACGGAGGTTGAACCACTAGACAGCCTTAATGATGGAGGGACGGAGGTTGTACCACTAGACAGCCTTAATGATGGAGAGACAGAGGCGGAGGGACGGAGGTTGTACCACTAGACAGCCTTAATGATGGAGAGACAGAGATGGAGGGACGGAGGTTGAACCACTAGACAGCCTTAATGATGGAGAGACAGAGACGGAGGGACGGAGGTTGTACCACTAGACAGCCTTAATGATGGAGAGACAGAGACGGAGGGACGGAGGTTGTACCACTAGACAGCCTTAATGATGGAGGGACGGAGGTTGTACCACTAGACAGCCTTAATGATGGAGAGACAGAGACGGAGGGACGGAGGTTGAACCACTAGACAGCCTTAATGATGGAGAGACAGAGATGGAGGGACGGAGGTTGTACCACTAGACAGCCTTAATGATGGAGAGACAGAGATGGAGGGACGGAGGTTGTACCACTAGACAGCCTTAATGATGGAGAGACAGAGACGGAGGGACGGAGGTTGTACCACTAGACAGCCTTAATGATGGAGAGACGGAGACGGAGGGACGGAGGTTGTACCACTAGACAGCCTTAATGATGGAGGGACGGAGGTTGAACCACTAGACAGCCTTAATGGTGGAGAGACAGAGACGGAGGGACGGAGGTTGGACCACTAGACAGCCTTAATGATGGAGAGACAGAGGGACGGAGGTTGAACCACTAGACAGCCTTAATGGTGGAGAGACAGAGGGACGGAGGTTGTACCACTAGACAGCCTTAATGATGGAGAGACAGAGACGGAGGGACGGAGGTTGTACCACTAGACAGACTTAATGAGAGGTAGAAGAACAACCATGTTCCTAATAAGAGTGCTGCGCTTTGGGCCGAGGAGGAGAGGAGTAGTTGTCATCCACCAATCAACCTGGGGACGCCATTTTGGGAACAGATGGTTCAACATGATAAACATGGTCTATATGGAGCTGTCATTAGACTACTGGCTTAACCAGTCCTGTATGGGGTGGTCTATATGGAGCTGTCATTAGACTACTGGCTTAACCAGTCCTGTATGGGGTGGTCTATATGGAGCTGTCATTAGACTACTGGCTTAACCAGTCCTGTATGGGGTGGTCTATATGGAGCTGTCATTAGACTACTGGCTTAACCAGTCCTGTATGGGGTGGTCTATATGGAGCTGTCATTAGACTACTGGCTTAACCAGTCCTGTATGGGGTGGTCTATATGGAGCTGTCATTAGACTACTGGCTTAACCAGTCCTGTATGGGGTGGTCTATATGGAGCTGTCATTAGACTACTGGCTTAACCAGTCCTGTATGGGGTGGTCTATATGGAGCTGTCATTAGACTACTGGCTTAACCAGTCCTGTATGGGGTGGTCTATATGGAGCTGTCATTAGACTACTGGCTTAACCAGTCCTGTATGGGGTGGTCTATATGGAGCTGTCATTAGACTACTGGCTTAACCAGTCCTGTATGGGGTGGTCTATATGGAGCTGTCATTAGACTACTGGCTTAACCAGTCCTGTATGGGGTGGTCTATATGGAGCTGTCATTAGACTACTGGCTTAACCAGTCCTGTATGGGGTGGTCTATATGGAGCTGTCATTAGACTACTGGCTTAACCAGTCCTGTATGGGGTGGTCTATATGGAGCTGTCATTAGACTACTGGCTTAACCAGTCCTGTATGGGGTGGTCTATATGGAGCTGTCATTAGACTACTGGTTTAACCAGTCCTGTATGGGGTGGTCTATATGGAGCTGTCATTACACTACTGGCTTAACCAGTCCTGTATGGGGTGGTCTATATGGAGCTGTCATTAGACTACTGGCTTAACCAGTCCTGTATGGGGTGGTCTATATGGAGCTGTCATTAGACTACTGGCTTAACCAGTCCTGTATGGGGTGGTCTATATGGAGCTGTCATTAGACTACTGGCTTAACCAGTCCTGTATGGGGTGGTCTATATGGAGCTGTCATTAGACTACTGGCTTAACCAGTCCTGTATGGGGTAGTCTATATGGAGCTGTCATTAGACTACTGGCTTAACCAGTCCTGTATGGGGTGGTCTATATGGAGCTGTCATTAGACTACTGGCTTAACCAGTCCTGTATGGGGTGGTCTATATGGAGCTGTCATTAGACTACTGGCTTAACCAGTCCTGTATGGGGTGGTCTATATGGAGCTGTCATTAGACTACTGGCTTAACCAGTCCTGTATGGGGTGGTCTATATGGAGCTGTCATTAGACTACTGGCTTAACCAGTCCTGTATGGGGTGGTCTATATGGAGCTGTCATTAGACTACTGGCTTAACCAGTCCTGTATGGGGTGGTCTATATGGAGCTGTCATTAGACTACTGGCTTAACCAGTCCTGTATGGGGTGGTCTATATGGAGCTGTCATTAGACTACTGGCTTAACCAGTCCTGTATAGGGTGGTCTATATGGAGCTGTCATTAGACTACTGGCTTAACCAGTCCTGTATGGGGTGGTCTATATGGAGCTGTCATTAGACTACTGGCTTAACCAGTCCTGTATGGGGTGGTCTATATGGAGCTGTCATTAGACTACTGGCTTAACCAGTCCTGTATGGGGTGGTCTATATGGAGCTGTCAGACTACTGGCTTAACCAGTCCTGTATGGGGTAGTCTATATGGAGCTGTCATTAGACTACTGGCTTAACCAGTCCTGTATGGGGTGGTCTATATGGAGCTGTCATTAGACTACTGGCTTAACCAGTCCTGTATGGGGTGGTCTATATGGAGCTGTCATTAGACTACTGGCTTAACCAGTCCTGTATGGGGTGGTCTATATGGAGCTGTCATTAGACTACTGGCTTAACCAGTCCTGTATGGGGTGGTCTATATGGAGCTGTCATTAGACTACTGGCTTAACCAGTCCTGTATGGGGTGGTCTATATGGAGCTGTCATTAGACTACTGGCTTAACCAGTCCTGTATGGGGTGGTCTATATGGAGCTGTCATTAGACTACTGGCTTAACCAGTCCTGTATGGGGTGGTCTATATGGAGCTGTCATTAGACTACTGGCTTAACCAGTCCTGTATGGGGTGGTCTATATGGAGCTGTCATTAGACTACTGGCTTAACCAGTCCTGTATGGGGTAGTCTATATGGAGCTGTCATTAGACTACTGGCTTAACCAGTCCTGTATGGGGTGGTCTATATGGAGCTGTCATTAGACTACTGGCTTAACCAGTCCTGTATGGGGTGGTCTATATGGAGCTGTCATTAGACTACTGGTTTAACCAGTCCTGTATGGGGTGGTCTATATGGAGCTGTTTTAGACTACTGGCTTAACCAGTCCTGTATGGGGTGGTCTATATGGAGCTGTCATTAGACTACTGGCTTAACCAGTCCTGTATGGGGTGGTCTATATGGAGCTGTCATTAGACTACTGGCTTAACCAGTCCTGTATGGGGTGGTCTATATGGAGCTGTCATTAGACTACTGGCTTAACCAGTCCTGTATGGGTGGTCTATATGGAGCTGTCATTAGACTACTGGCTTAACCAGTCCTGTATGGGGTGGTCTATATGGAGCTGTCATTAGACTACTGGCTTAACCAGTCCTGTATGGGGTGGTCTATATGGAGCTGTCATTAGACTACTGGCTTAACCAGTCCTGTATGGGGTAGTCTATATGGAGCTGTCATTAGACTACTGGCTTAACCAGTCCTGTATGGGGTGGTCTATATGGAGCTGTCATTAGACTACTGGCTTAACCAGTCCTGTATGGGGTGGTCTATATGGAGCTGTCATTAGACTACTGGCTTAACCAGTCCTGTATGGGGTGGTCTATATGGAGCTGTCATTAGACTACTGGCTTAACCAGTCCTGTATGGGGTGGTCTATATGGAGCTGTCAGACTACTGGCTTAACCAGTCCTGTATGGGGTGGTCTATATGGAGCTGTCATTAGACTACTGGCTTAACCAGTCCTGTATGGGGTGGTCTATATGGAGCTGTCATTAGACTACTGGCTTAACCAGTCCTGTATGGGGTGGTCTATATGGAGCTGTCAGACTACTGGCTTAACCAGTCCTGTATAGGGTGGTCTATATGGAGCTGTCATTAGACTACTGGCTTAACCAGTCCTGTATGGGGTGGTCTATATGGAGCTGTCATTAGACTACTGGCTTAACCAGTCCTGTATGGGGTGGTCTATATGGAGCTGTCATTAGACTACTGGCTTAACCAGTCCTGTATGGGGTGGTCTATATGGAGCTGTCATTAGACTACTGGCTTAACCAGTCCTGTATGGGGTGGTCTATATGGAGCTGTCATTAGACTACTGGCTTAACCAGTCCTGTATGGGGTGGTCTATATGGAGCTGTCATTAGACTACTGGCTTAACCAGTCCTGTATGGGGTGGTCTATATGGAGCTGTCATTAGACTACTGGCTTAACCAGTCCTGTATGGGGTGGTCTATATGGAGCTGTCATTAGACTACTGGCTTAACCAGTCCTGTATGGGGTGGTCTATATGGAGCTGTCATTAGACTACTGGCTTAACCAGTCCTGTATGGGGTGGTCTATATGGAGCTGTCATGACTACTGGCTTAACCAGTCCTGTATGGGGTGGTCTATATGGAGCTGTCATTAGACTACTGGCTTAACCAGTCCTGTATGGGGTGGTCTATATGGAGCTGTCATTAGACTACTGGCTTAACCAGTCCTGTATGGGGTGGTCTATATGGAGCTGTCAGACTACTGGCTTAACCAGTCCTGTATGGGGTAGTCTATATGGAGCTGTCATTAGACTACTGGCTTAACCAGTCCTGTATGGGGTGGTCTATATGGAGCTGTCATTAGACTACTGGCTTATACAGTCCTGTATGGGGTGGTCTATACGATCTTAACCAGTCCTGTATGGGGTGGTCTAGATAGTCTTAACCAGTCCTGTATGGGGTGGTCTATATAGTCATGTATGGGGTGGTCTATATGGTCTTATACAGTCCTGTATGGGGTAGTCTATATAGTCTTAACCAGTCCTGTATGGGGTAGTCTATATAGTCTTAACCAGTCCTGTATGGGGTGGTCTATATAGTCTTATACAGTCCTGTATGGGGTGGTCTATACAGTCCTGTGTGGGGTGGTCTATAAAGTCTTATACAGTCCTGTATGGGGTGGTCTATATAGTCTTATACAGTCCTGTATGGGGTGATCTATACGGTCCTATACAGTCCTGTATGGGGTGATCTCTATAGTCCTATACAGTCCTGTATGGGGTGATCTATATAGTCTTATACAGTCCTGTATGGGGTGGTCTATATAGTCTTATACAGTCCTGTATGGGGTGGTCTATATAGTCTTATACAGTCCTGTATGGGGTAGTCTATATAGTCTTATACAGTCCTGTATGGGGTGGTCTATATAGTCTTATACAGTCCTGTATGGAGTGGTCTATATAGTCTTATACAGTCCTGTATGGGGTGGTCTATACAGTCCTGTGTGGGGTGGTCTATAAAGTCTTATACAGTCCTGTATGGGGTGGTCTATATAGTCTTATACAGTCCTGTATGGGGTGATCTATATAGTCCTATACAGTCCTGTATGGGGTGATCTCTATAGTCCTATACAGTCCTGTATGGGGTGATCTATATAGTCTTATACAGTCCTGTATGGGGTGGTCTATATAGTCTTATACAGTCCTGTATGGGCTGGTCTATATGTCTTATACAGTCCTGTATGGGGTGGTCTATATAGTCTTATACAGTCCTGTATGGGCTGGTCTATATAGTCTTATACAGTCCTGTATGGGCTGGTCTATATAGTCTTATACAGTCCTGTATGACAGCTCTGAACGCTATAGGCCCAAATCAGACAAATGTTTTTGTTTTGCCAGGCATCTCCAAGGATACATATTGAATACATATTCATGAAAAATATTGACACTATATGCATGTGTTAGATTACAACATGGAGGTCACCCTCAGTCCATGTAATTGATCAGCTATAACACACAAATAGCAATTTATTCAAATAAACATTACATTTTAGATAAATGAACTAGGAGAGATGAGACATGTATTCGAAGGCGTCTGGGTAACAGGGTTCTGAGTTGTTGTTCACAACGATATAATAAGAAGTGGTGTTCTTACCGGAACACAGAACCTACCAGGGTTCTGAGAGTTGTTGTTCACAACGATATAATAAGAAGTGGTGTTCTTACCGGAACACAGAACCTACCAGGGTTCTGAGAGTTGTTGTTCACAACGATATAATAAGAAGTGGTGTTCTTACCGGAACACAGAACCTACCAGGGTTCTGAGAGTTGTTGTTCACAACGATATAATAAGAAGTGGTGTTCTTACCGGAACACAGAACCTAACAGGGTTCTGAGAGTTGTTGTTCACAACGATATAATAAGAAGTGGTGTTCTTACCGGAACACAGAACCTACCAGGGTTCTGAGAGTTGTTGTTCACAACGATATAATAAGAAGTGGTGTTCTTACCGGAACACAGAACCTAACAGGGTTCTGAGAGTTGTTGTTCACAACGATATAATAAGAAGTGGTGTTCTTACCGGAACACAGAACCTACCAGGGTTCTGAGAGTTGTTGTTCACAACGATATAATAAGAAGTGGTGTTCTTACCGGAACACAGAACCTACCAGGGTTCTGAGAGTTGTTGTTCACAACGATATAATAAGAAGTGGTGTTCTTACCGGAACACAGAACCTACCAGGGTTCTGAGAGTTGTTGTTCACAACGATATAATAAGAAGTGGTGTTCTTACCGGAACACAGAACCTACCAGGGTTCTGAGAGTTGTTGTTCACAACGATATAATAAGAAGTGGTGTTCTTACCGGAACACAGAACCTACCAGGGTTCTGAGAGTTGTTGTTCACAACGATATAATAAGAAGTGGTGTTCTTACCGGAACACAGAACCTACCAGGGTTCTGAGAGTTGTTGTTCACAACGATATAATAAGAAGTGGTGTTCTTACCGGAACACAGAACCTACCAGGGTTCTGAGAGTTGTTGTTCACAACGATATAATAAGAAGTGGTGTTCTTACCGGAACACAGAACCTACCAGGGTTCTGAGAGTTGTTGTTCACAACGATATAATAAGAAGTGGTGTTCTTACCGGAACACAGAACCTACCAGGGTTCTGAGAGTTGTTGTTCACAACGATATAATAAGAAGTGGTGTTCTTACCGGAACACAGAACCTACCAGGGTTCTGAGAGTTGTTGTTCACAACGATATAATAAGAAGTGGTGTTCTTACCGGAACACAGAACCTACCAGGGTTCTGAGAGTTGTTGTTCACAACGATATAATAAGAAGTGGTGTTCTTACCGGAACACAGAACCTACCAGGGTTCTGAGAGTTGTTGTTCACAACGATATAATAAGAAGTGGTGTTCTTACCGGAACACAGAACCTAACAGGGTTCTGAGAGTTGTTGTTCACAACGATATAATAAGAAGTGGTGTTCTTACCGGAACACAGAACCTACCAGGGTTCTGAGAGTTGTTGTTCACAACGATATAATAAGAAGTGGTGTTCTTACCGCCAGGACCTTGTTGGTGTTCTGGATGTTGTCTATGTAGGTAACGTAGTGGTGGAGGTGAGGACAGAAGTCATCAAATCCACGTCCAAAGTCCCCGTTCTCCAGACGGACCAACAACGTCCTGCACAGAGTAGAGAGAGAGACAATTAACAATGATGATCATCAACAACACATCCTCATGCAAGATAACAAACCACATTATTCCTCATTAAACTAAATATCGTATCGTGAAGTCCCTGGAAATTCCCTGCCCTAGAAATATTGCAATGAACATCACGGTACGATATTCTCACAATACTTAGGTGCCGATATGATATGTAGATCTGATTCTATATGTAAATCCGACTCTGTGTGCGGTGCCGATTCTGTGTGCGGTGCCGATTCTGTGTGCGGTGCCGATTCTGTTATCGGATTCTATGTGTAGTGTGATTAGGTATAGGTATAGTGGGTATAGGTATAGTGGGTATAGGTGGTATAGGTATAGTGGGTATAGGAGGTATAGGAAGTATAGGTATAGGAAGTATAGGTATAGTGGGTATAGGTATAGCGGGTATAGGTGGCATAGGTATAGTGGGTATAGGTATAGTGGGTATAGGTGGTATAGTGGGTATAGGTGGGTATAGGTGGTATAGTGGGTATAGTGGGTATAGTGGGTATAGGTATAGTGGGTATAGTGTGTATAGGTATAGTGTGTATAGGTATAGTGTGTATAGGTATAGTGGGTATAGTGTGTATAGGTATAGTGGGTATAGTGTGTATAGGTATAGTGTGTATAGGTATAGTGTGTATAGGTATAGTGGGTATAGTGGGTATAGGTATAGTGGGTATAGTGGGTATAGGGTATAGTGGAGGTATAGTGGGTATAGGTATAGTGGGTATAGGTATAGTGGGTATAGGTATAGTGGGTATAGTGGGTATAGGTATAGTGGGTATAGTGGTATAGTGGGTGTAGCGGGTATAGGTATAGTGGGTGTAGGTGGTATAGTGGGTATAGTGGGTATAGATGGTATTGGTATAGTGGGTATAGGTATAGTGGGTGTAGTGGGTATAGGTATAGCGGGTGTAGGTGGTATAGTGGGTATAGGTATAGTGGGTGTAGGTGGTATAGTGGGTATAGGTGGTATTGGTATAGTGGGTGTAGTGGGTATAGGTGGTATTGGTATAGTGGGTGTAGTGGGTATAGTGGGCATAGTGGGTATAGGTATAGTGGGTATAGTGGGTATAGGTATAGTGGGTATAGGTGGTATAGTGGGTATAGGTATAGTGGGTATAGTGGGTATAGGTGGTATAGTGGGTATAGGTATAGTGGGTATAGTGTGTATAGGGTATAGTGGGTATAGTGGGTATAGGTGGTATAGTGTGTATAGGTATAGTGGGTATAGGGTATAGTGGGTTTAGGGTATAGTGGGTATAGTGGGTATAGGTGGTATAGTGGGTATAGTGGGTATAGGTATAGTGGGTATAGGTGGTATAGTGGGTATAGGTATAGTGGGTATAGTGGGTATAGGTATAGTGGGTATAGTGGGTATAGGTATAGTGGGTATAGTGGGTATAGGTGGTATAGTGGGTATAGGTGGTATAGTGGGTATAGGTATAGTGGGTATAGGTATAGTGGGTATAGGTATAGTGGGTATAGTGGTATAGGTATAGTGGGTGTAGCGGGTATAGGTATAGTGGGTGTAGGTGGTGTAGTGGGTATAGGTGGTATAGTGGTATAGTGGGTGTAGGTATAGTGGGTATAGTGGGTATAGGTGGTATAGTGGGTATAGGTGGTATAGTGGGTATAGGTGGTATAGTGGGTATAGGTGGTATAGTGGGTATAGTGTGTATATGTATAGTGGGTATAGTTGGTATAGGTGGTATAGTGGGTATAGGTATAGTGGGTATGGTGTGTATAGGTATAGTGGGTATAGTGGGTATAGGTGGTATAGGTGGTATAGTGTGTATAGGTATAGTGGGTATAGGTATCGTGGGTATAGGTGGTATAGTGGGTATAGTGTGTATAGGTATCGTGGGTATAGTGGGTATAGGTGGTATAGTGGGTATAGGTATAGTGGGTATAGTGGGTATAGGTATAGTGGGTATAGTGGTTATAGGTATAGTGGGTATAGTGGGTATAGGTATAGTGGGTATAGGTATAGTGGGTATAGGTATAGTGGGTATAGTGGGTATAGGTATAGTGGGTATAGTGGTATAGGTATAGTGGGTGTAGCGGGTATAGGTATAGTGGGTGTAGGTGGTATAGTGGGTATAGTTGGTATTGGTATAGTGGGTATAGGTATAGTGGGTGTAGTGGGTATAGGTATAGTGGGTATAGTGGTATAGGTATAGTGGGTGTAGCGGGTATAGGTATAGTGGGTGTAGTGGGTATAGTGGTATAGGTATAGTGGGTGTAGTGGGTATTGGGTATAGTGGGTGTAGGGTGGTATAGTGGGTATAGTTGGTATTGGTATAGTGGGTATAGGTATAGTGGGTGTAGTGGGTATAGGTATAGTGGGTGTAGGTGGTATAGTGGGTATAGTTGGTATTGGTATAGTGGGTATAGGTATAGTGGGTGTAGTGGGTATAGGTATAGTGGGTGTAGGTGGTATAGTGGGTATAGTGGGTATAGGTATAGTGGGTGTAGGTGGTATAGTGGGTATAGGTGGTATTGGTATAGTGGGTGTAGTGGGTATAGTGGGTATAGGTATAGTGGGCATAGTGGGTATAGGTATAGTGGGTATAGGTATAGGTGGTATAGTGGGTATAGGTGGTATAGTGGGTGTAGTGGGTATAGGTATAGGTGGTATAGTGGGTATAGTGGGTATAGGTATAGTGGGTATAGGTATAGGTGGTATAGTGGGTATAGGTATAGGTGGTATAGTGGGTATAGGTATAGTGGGTATAGGTATAGTGGGTATAGTGGGTATAGGTGGTATAGTGGGTATAGGTATAGGTGGTATAGTGGGTATAGGTATAGGTGGTATAGTGGGTATAGGTATAGGTGGTAAAGTGGGTATAGTGGGTATAGGTATAGTGGGTATAGTGGGTGTAGTCGACTAGCGCCATCAATAGGATGCCAAATCCATATTTGGACTCAAAGTATCACTATAACATCGTCCAAAATAATATTGTGATCTGTAACAGCGTCGATCTCTCCCCCCCCCCCCATCACTAAATATTACCACATAGAACCGTCTGATCACCACAGTGAAAAATAACATGAATAAATAAAAAGAGTGCTCACAATTAGACATATAAAGCCTGACTGCCCTGGTCTAATGATGCTCCCAGAGACATTACATCCTCACATCGCTGGAAGAAGGAGCTCTGAAGTTGATTTTAATAGATTGTAATGAAGCATCGGGCCAAGGTAGACCTGTTGGTAATCAGAAGACACACACACACACACACACACACACAGCCAGGAGACACACACACACAGCCAGGAGAGAGAGACACACACACAGCCAGGAGAGAGACACACACACACACACAGCCAGGAGAGAGAGAGACACACACACACAGCCAGGAGAGAGAGAGACACACACACACAGCCAGGAGAGAGAGAGACACACACACAGCCAGGAGAGAGAGAGAGAGAGAGAGACACGCCAGGAGAGAGAGAGAGAGAGACAGAGAGAGAGAGACGAGAGAGAGAGAGAGACGCAGAGAGAGAGAGAGAGAGAGAGAGAGAGACACACACACACACACACACACACACACACACACACACACACACACACACACACACACACACACACACACACACACACAGCCAGGAGAGTTGGGCTAACGAGGGCAAAGGGCAAGAAAAACCATGTTTCCGTTTCTTCCCTCCTCTCACAGCCAGAGGATATTATGATAAATATAAAACTACAAATTACAACTTCCAGACTGTTTTCAGGGTGATTAAATAGTGTGGCTGTCAGGAAGAAGGGAATGAGAAGATCGGAGAGGAGAGTGGAAGGGAGGAGGGGAAGGGAGGAGAGTAGAGTAGCGGGGAAGGGCGGAGGAGGAGAGGAAAGAAAGGAAAGGGAGGAGGGGAGAGTGGAAGGAGAGAAGGAGGAGGAAGAAAAAGAAGGGGAATAGAGAGTGGAAGGGGAGGAGAGAGGAGGAGGAAGGGAAGAAGAGAAGGGGAAGGAAAGGGAGGAGGGGAATAGAGAGTGGAAGGGGGAGGAGAGGGGAAGGAAAGGGAGGAGGAGGAGAGGGGAAGGAAAGGGAGGAGGGGAGAGGGGAAGGAAAGGGAGGAGGGGAATAGAGAGTGGAAGGGGGAGGAGAGGGGAAGGAAAGGGAGGAGGAGGAGAGGGGAAGGAAAGGGAGGAGGGGAATAGAGAGTGGAAGGGAGGAGGAGAATAGAGAAGGGAGGAAGAGAACAGAGGAGAAGTAGTTATTGATCACACACACACAAAAAACAAAGCAGAACTTTGTCTCAGGTTTCCAACAGTTAAAAGGATGGACTTCCGTCACCCTGGATATAGTTTGATCTGTATCACACTACAATCACACCACATTACTCCTCATTAAACTCCCCAGACACACCTTGGAGGAATATCAATCTCTCAAATAGCTTAGTGATTGTGCTGTAGTTTCTCTGGGTGACGTGACGCTGTCTTCAGGGTTGGTTATTACAGCCTGTTACAGTGGCGCAGGGAGGAGGATAATTAGCTGTCATCTACATACCATCATTGTCTTGGTCACAACTCCTCATAAACTGCCTAAACAATGATGAACGATATGGGGAGGATCATCAACACAGTAAATACTTCTATAGAAATATAGAAGTCAGCTGTGTTTAATTACAGTGGAATTCCTGATTAGTGTGCAGTGTTGTTCCCCTGGAGTAAAGTCAATTTAAATAAAAAAAACTGGATGTCAACTGAGTTATACCTTCCTTCCTACATTTACCACACACACACACACACACAACAATGCCCAACGATATAGACATGATACCTGACAGAAAAGACTGTCATTCCTCTATATCAGTCGACCACAAATGGATCTCATTGGTTCCATATAAAGCACTAGTAGCCATAATGCTTCATCCACTGACTCAATAGAAGAGTTACTATAAAGACGTCCCACTGACTCAATAGAAGAGCTACTATAAAGACGTCCCACTGACTCAATAGAAGAGCTACTATAAAGACGTCCCACTGACTCAATAGAAGAGCTAGTATAAAGACGTCCCACTGACTCAATAGAAGAGCTACTATAAAGACGTCCCACTGACTCAATAGAAGAGCTAGTATAAAGACGTCCCACTGACTCAATAGAAGAGCTACTATAAAGACGTCCCACTGACTCAATAGAAGAGCTAGTATAAAGACGTCCCACTGACTCAATAGAAGAGCTAGTATAAAGACGTCCCACTGACTCAATAGAAGAGCTAGTATAAAGACGTCCCACTGACTCAATAGAAGAGCTAGTATAAAGACGTCCCACTGACTCAATAGAAGAGCTACTATAAAGACGTCCCACTGACTCAATAGAAGAGCTACTATAAAGACGTCCCACTGACTCAATAGAAGAGCTAGTATAAAGACGTCCCACTGACTCAATAGAAGAGCTACTATAAAGACGTCCCACTGACTCAATAGAAGAGCTAGTATAAAGACGTCCCACTGACTCAATAGAAGAGCTAGTATAAAGACGTCCCACTGACTCAATAGAAGAGCTACTATAAAGACGTCCCACTGACTCAATAGAAGAGCTAGTATAAAGACGTCCCACTGACTCAATAGAAGAGCTAGTATAAAGACGTCCCACTGACTCAATAGAAGAGCTAGTATAAAGACGTCCCACTGACTCAATAGAAGAGCTACTATAAAGACGTCCCACTGACTCAATAGAAGAGCTACTATAAAGACGTCCCACTGACTCAATAGAAGAGCTAGTATAAAGACGTCCCACTGACTCAATAGAAGAGCTACTATAAAGACGTCCCACTGACTCAATAGAAGAGCTAGTATAAAGACGTCCCACTGACTCAATAGAAGAGCTACTATAAAGACGTCCCACTGACTCAATAGAAGAGCTACTATAAAGACGTCCCACTGACTCAATAGAAGAGCTAGTATAAAGACGTCCCACTGACTCAATAGAAGAGCTACTATAAAGACGTCCCACTGACTCAATAGAAGAGCTACTACAAAGACGTCCCACTGACTCAATAGAAGAGCTAGTATAAAGACGTCCCACTGACTCAATAGAAGAGCTAGTATAAAGACGTCCCACTGACTCAATAGAAGAGCTAGTATAAAGACGTCCCACTGACTCAATAGAAGAGCTAGTATAAAGACGTCCCACTGACTCAATAGAAGAGCTAGTACAAAGACGTCCCACTGACTCAATAGAAGAGCTAGTATAAAGACGTCCCACTGACTCAATAGAAGAGCTACTATAAAGACGTCCCACTGACTCAATAGAAGAGCTAGTATAAAGACGTCCCACTGACTCAATAGAAGAGCTACTATAAAGACGTCCCACTGACTCAATAGAAGAGCTAGTATAAAGACGTCCCACTGACTCAATAGAAGAGCTACTACAAAGACGTCCCACTGACTCAATAGAAGAGCTAGTATAAAGACGTCCCACTGACTCAATAGAAGAGCTAGTACAAAGACGTCCCACTGACTCAATAGAAGAGCTAGTATAAAGACGTCCCACTGACTCAATAGAAGAGCTACTATAAAGACGTCCCACTGACTCAATAGAAGAGCTACGACAAAGACGTCCCACTGACTCAATAGAAGAGCTACGACAAAGACGTCCCACTGACTCAATAGAAGAGCTAGTATAAAGACGTCCCACTGACTCAATAGAAGAGCTACTATAAAGACGTCCCACTGACTCAATAGAAGAGCTACTATAAAGACGTCCCACTGACTCAATAGAAGAGCTAGTATAAAGACGTCCCACTGACTCAATAGAAGAGCTAGTATAAAGACGTCCCACTGACTCAATAGAAGAGCTACTATAAAGACGTCCCACTGACTCAATAGAAGAGCTACTATAAAGACGTCCCACTGACTCAATAGAAGAGCTAGTATAAAGACGTCCCACTGACTCAATAGAAGAGCTACTATAAAGACGTCCCACTGACTCAATAGAAGAGCTACTACAAAGACGTCCCACTGACTCAATAGAAGAGCTAGTATAAAGACGTCCCACTGACTCAATAGAAGAGCTAGTATAAAGACGTCCCACTGACTCAATAGAAGAGCTAGTATAAAGACGTCCCACTGACTCAATAGAAGAGCTACTATAAAGACGTCCCACTGACTCAATAGAAGAGCTACTATAAAGACGTCCCACTGACTCAATAGAAGAGCTAGTATAAAGACGTCCCACTGACTCAATAGAAGAGCTACGACAAAGACGTCCCACTGACTCAACAGAAGAGCTACTATAAAGACGTCCCACTGACTCAATAGAAGAGCTAGTATAAAGACGTCCCACTGACTCAATAGAAGAGCTAGTATAAAGACGTCCCACTGACTCAATAGAAGAGCTACGACAAAGACGTCCCACTGACTCAACAGAAGAGCTACTATAAAGACGTCCCACTGACTCAATAGAAGAGCTAGTATAAAGACGTCCCACTGACTCAATAGAAGAGCTACTATAAAGACGTCCCACTGACTCAATAGAAGAGCTACTATAAAGACGTCCCACTGACTCAATAGAAGAGCTAGTATAAAGACGTCCCACTGACTCAATAGAAGAGCTACTATAAAGACGTCCCACTGACTCAATAGAAGAGCTACTATAAAGACGTCCCACTGACTCAATAGAAGAGCTACTATAAAGACGTCCCACTGACTCAATAGAAGAGCTAGTATAAAGACGTCCCACTGACTCAATAGAAGAGCTACTATAAAGACGTCCCACTGACTCAATAGAAGAGCTAGTATAAAGACGTCCCACTGACTCAATAGAAGAGCTACTATAAAGACGTCCCACTGACTCAATAGAAGAGCTAGTATAAAGACGTCCCACTGACTCAATAGAAGAGCTACTATAAAGACGTCCCACTGACTCAATAGAAGAGCTACTATAAAGACGTCCCACTGACTCAATAGAAGAGCTACTATAAAGACGTCCCACTGACTCAATAGAAGAGCTAGTATAAAGACGTCCCACTGACTCAATAGAAGAGCTACTATAAAGACGTCCCACTGACTCAATAGAAGAGCTAGTATAAAGACGTCCCACTGACTCAATAGAAGAGCTACGACAAAGACGTCCCACTGACTCAATAGAAGAGCTAGGATAAAGACGATAAAGACGCTTTTTTTTTTAACCTTTATTTAACTAGGCAAGTCAGTTAAAAACAAATTCTTATTCATAATGATGGCCTACCGGGGAACAGTGGGTTAACTGCATTGTTCAGGGGCAGAATTACAGATTTTTTACCTTGTCAGCTCGGGGGATTCCATCTAGCAACCTTTCAGGTTACTGGCACAACGCTCTAACCACTAGGCTACCTGCCGCCCTGAAGATGAACCATTGATTCAATAGAATAGTTATTATAAAGATCAATGGAGGCTGCTGAGGGGAGGATGGCTCATAATAAAAAGGCTGGAACAAACATGTCTGATACCATTCCATTGACTCCATTGAGGCCATTATTATGGGCCGTCCTCCCCTCAGCACTGTTAAGCTCTTTCTCTGGTATTCAGAACCCGACGGACACGACGAAAGCTTAAACCAAGTTAATTCTTCCCAAAGGGTCAAACAGCTGTACAGACGACGACGACATATTCACACAAGCACTGATATTTAACCTTTTCTCCTACGCCGAGTCTCCTCCTACACATCTGAACAGCCAATGGATCCCTGTTGCTAGACAGAACCTTGGTGATATCTGTTCTTCCTCACTTCACCTGACATGACCTCTGCCCCAAAGTAGAGGTCGACCGATTATGATTTTTCAACGCCGATACCGATTATAGGTCCCAGAAGAAAAAAACGATAGCGATTAAATCGGACGATTTTTATATATATATATATATATTTGTAATAATGACAATTACAACAATACTGAATCACTTTTATTTTAACTTAATATAATACATAATTAAAATCTATTTAGTCTCAAATAAATAATTAAACATGGTCAATTGGTTTAAATAACGCAAAAACACAGTGTTGGAGAAGTAAAAGTGCAATATGTGCCATGTAAAAAAGCTAAACGTTTAAGTTCCTTGCTCAGAACATGAGAACATATGAAAGCTGGTGGTTCAATATTCCCAGTTAAGAAGTTTTAGGTTGTAGTTATTATAGGAATTATGACGCGTCGACTATTTCCCTCTATACCGTTTGTATTCCATATACCTTTGACTATTGGATGTTCTAATAGGCACTTTAGTATTGCCAGCCTAATCTCAGGAGTTGATAGGCTTGAAGTCATAAACAGCACTGTGATTCAAGCATTGCTAAGAGCTGCTGGCAAACGCAGTAAAGTTTAAATGAATGCTTTCGAGCCTGCTGCTGCCTTCCACCACTCAGTCAGACTGCTCGATCAAATCATAGACTTCGTTATAATAAACAAACAAGAAATACGAGCTTTAGGTCAGTTAAATTGGTCAAATCCGGAAACTATCATTTCGAAAACAAAACGTTTATTCTTTCAGTGAAACACGGAACCGTTTCGTATTTTATTGAACGGGTGGCAACCCTAAGTCTAAATATTGCTGTTACATTGCACAACCTTCAATGTTATGTCATAATTATGTAAAATTCTGACAAATTAGTTTGCAACGAGCCAGGCGGCCCAAACGGTTGCATATACCCTGACTCTGAATGCAATGAACGCAAGAGAAGTGACACAATTTCCCTAGTTAATATTGCCTGCTAACATGCATTTATTTTAACTAAATATGCAGGATTAAAAATATATACTTCTGTGTATTGATTTTAAGAAAGGCGTCTACGGTTAGGTAGATTTGTGCAAAGATTGTGCTTTATCCGGCAATGTGTTTTTGTTAAATCGTCACCCGTTTGGCGAAGTTGAAGTAGGCTGTGATTCGATGATAAATTAACTGGCACCGCATTGATTATATGGAACGCAGGACAAGCTAGTTAACCTAGTATCATCAACCATGTGTAGTTAACTAGAGATTATGTGAAGATTGATTGTTTTTTATAAGATAAGTTTAATGCTAGCTAGCAACTTACCTTGGCTCCTTGCTGCACCTGCGTAACAGGTGGTCAGCCTGCCACGCAGTCTCCTCGTGGAGTGCAATGTGATCAGCCACAATCGGCATCCAAAAATGCAGATTACCGATTGTTATGAAAACTTGAAAATCGGGCATAATTTAAAAATCGGTCGACCTCCACCCCAAAGTACTCACTCACGGCTGTCATGGTGACTGGTACCAGACTGTGTCTCTTCTCCTCCCAGAGGATCCCTGATGTCTGACAATAACATATCCTGACATAATGTAAACGTAATACATTACCCTCTCTCCCTCAGTGACATGAATAAGTATATTTCATATTCTCAGAACCCCTCGGCAGCCTCCACTGATAGAGATGCACCAGTTTATCCAATACAGTCACACTCTACCCGCGTCCAAAATGTCACCCTATTCCCTTTATAGTGCACTACATTCGACCAGGGCCCATAGTGCACTATATAGGGAGTGGTTTGGGACATACTCTCAGTAATACACCCCTCTGTCTTCATCACGCCACTCTCAGGAAGAAAGCCTGTCAGTCTCAGAGTGGAGATGAGGACCTGTGGGACTCAACACCTGATCATTATTCAACACAGTACGATGCTCATTCTGTGAAGCTATAAACCACATGATTAAATAGAACACGACTATGTTGTAATTGGAACCATATTCCATACGGAACACAGAACACTACCAAAACTCTAGAACAGGGGGGGTTACTCAACTCTGACCCTACGAGGTCTGGATTTCTGTTCGACCTGATCATTATATTTTACACCCAAACCTGGTGTAAATCAGATCCTGATTAGATGCAGTAGAACTGGTTTTCCAGGACCAGAGTTGAGTTAGAGGGTACAAGAACATAGCTGGTTGTAGAAATCCAAATCTCACATTGTTGTTATTTACACACACACACACACACACACACACACACACACACACACACACACACACACACACACACACACACACACACAGATATTAAACATGGCAAGGAGGACAGCGGTTAAGTTTGGTTCACCTTGTTCATGCTGTCACGCTGGCTTGAAGGTTTTAGGTAAAGTCGGTGCTTATCTGTTTAGTTTCTTGAGGAGATGTTTTCTACATTTGGAATTGGGTTGTGTGTGGGCTTCAGCAGACAAGGCCCTGAGCTGTCTGAGGCCTGTCAAAACAACACTCTGAACTACTAGTGAGAGAACCAGGGAGGGTGCCAATTAATGTCCTCCTCCTCCTCCTCCTCCTCCTCCCTCCTCCTCCCTGTCATTAATTATTAAAGAGATACTTACTGGTTTACTGAATGGATGGATGGAATGGAACTAAAGATGCTTTCTCTAATGTCCTGCCTCAGGGTGCCTTTGGCCTTCAGAATCTCCACAAAGTACTGCAAGAGAGCACACACACACACACACAGAGACGTACACACACACACACACACACACACACACAGAGACGTACACACACGCAGAGACAAGAAAGAAAAATTTAGTATTTGTATAGCTAAGCCTGTCTGCTATCTAGCTGCATGGTGTTGCATTGGTTCCATTGGATTCCCATGAGACTGAAGCGGTTTAAGAGATTAGACCACCGACAACTCAATTACTCCTAGTCCGCGTCCCCAATGGTACCCTAGTCTAGGGTTGGCCGATTTTACCATTGCATCGTCATTTTTTTTATTTTATATATATATATATATTTTTTTTAAATCGACAATGTTTGGCAGCCATCGTCGACGGTGACGACATCGTGATGTAACAAACAACGGTTTAGCATATTTGACCTTGACTGCACCACCGCAGTCTGGCAGCGCACAACAGAGCAGTCCAGTGAACACACAGCAGGTCCACATGCCAAATGGCCTATTCCCCATCAGCCGTAGCCTACACGTTCAATACACAGCAGGTCCACATGCCAAATGGCCTATTCCCCATCAGCCGTAGCCTACACGTTCAATACACAGCAGGTCCACATGCCAAATGGCCTATTCCCCATCAGCCGTAGCCTACACGTTCAATACACAGCAGGTCCACATGCCAAATGGCCTATTCCCCATCAGCCGTAGCCTACACGTTCAATACACAGCAGGTCCACATGCCAAATGGCCTATTCCCCATCAGCCGTAGCCTACACGTTCAATACACAGCAGGTCCACATGCCAAATGGCCTATTCCCCATCAGCCGTAGCCTACACGTTCAATACACAGCAGGTCCACATGCCAAATGGCCTATTCCCCATCAGCCGTAGCCTACTGGACACCCTGTTGTCAAATGGCTTGTTCGTTTTAACATGTGGTCATCACGGGCCTGTTGTCTGGCTTGTTGTTTTAACATGTGGGGTCATCACGGGCCTGTTGTCTGGCTTGTTGTTTTAATACATTGGGGTCATCACGGGCCCTGTTGTCTGGCTTGCTTGTTTAGACATGTGGGGTCATCACACCCTGTTGTCTGGCTTGTTGTTTTAACATGTGGGGTCATCACGGGCCTGTTGTCTGGCTTGTTGTTTTAACATGTGGGGTCATCACGGGCCTGTTGTCTGGCTTGTTGTTTTAACATGTGGGGTCATCATGGGCCTGTTGTCTGGCTTGTTGTTTAGACATGTGGGGTCATCATGGGCCTGTTGTCTGGCTTGTTGTTTTAACATGTGGGGTCATCACGGGCCTGTTGTCTGGCTTGTTGTTTTAACATGTGGGGTCATCACGGGCCTGTTGTCTGGCTTGTTGTTTAGACATGTGGGGTGATCACGGGCCTGTTGTCTGGCTTGTCGTTTTAACATGTGGGGTCATCACGGGCCTGTTGTCTGGCTTATTGTGATCCTGCTCTAACTAAAAAACAGGAATTGAAAAATATATATTTTGTAAAGGCAACAGCAGAAATGTCGTCCCCCACGGATGCAGCCCCCCCCCCTCCCCCCTCCGGACCAATCAGGGTAGCTTGGTAAATGCCAGATCCCTATAGCAAGACGAATCACTCGCCCAAGTGAAGGTCAAAAAAAGAATCGGGCCAGTGGTGTCAGATATCACGTGAGTAGGCTAGATTTATATCCCTGAGCATGTGTGCCAAATTTCATCGCTGTGTCAAACAGATCAAGAGGTATTAACATGTGCCCGTTATAGTGCCACCGTGTGGTCGATATGAACGTTGTTCCATACGTTGAGTCTTGACAGTGTTTGTACCACATTTTTGTTACAATACCAATATCCATGCATTTATTATCCAGACCACGCCCATGTAACTGTTTCTTGGTCAATAGCGGCCATGTTGTTTAGAGTACTAGTCTGTATTGCGTTGAGAGATCTTTGTCCATAGACGTCACATGTCAAGTTTCATGCAGATCGGTCATTCAGTGCCAGAAGAGTTGCATTTTAAGTGTTTTTCACAAAATGAAAACAGGACATAAAATCCATCATGGCAGACAGTGTGAGCTAGTGTTTATAAGCACATAGTATAGCTCTCCGCCCATCTGAAGGCAGGGAAACACAGCCGGGCCTGGATTCAGAAGAGTATCAGAGCAGGAGTGCAGATCTAGGATCAGGTCCCCCCCGTCTATGTAATCTGATTCATTATGATCTAGGATCAGGTCCCCCGTCTATGTAATCTGATTCATTATAATCTAGGATCAAGTCCCCCCCCGTCTATGTAATCTGATTCATTATAATCTAGGATCAAGTCCTCCCCCCATTTTTTGTGGTAAAAAGCTGTTGAATGCATTCAGTTCAACACGTCAGTTGACTAGGTATCCCCTTTCCTGTTTCAGCAGACAAATGGTTGAGTCCCTAAATGGCCCCCTATTCCATACACAGCTCACTACTGTTCAACAGAGCCCCATGGGTCCAGATCAAAACTAGTCCACTATATAGGGAAATAGGGTGTAATTTGGGACGTATGACAGTATAAATAGCAGGTGCTGTTCACATACCGTGTTGACTAGTTGTAGTTGTTTACAGTATTTCTGTTCAGTTTGGACCAGGGCCCTGGCTGTACGGGTTCTCTTTCTCTCCCACTTCTCTCTCTGCTCCTGGACACTACGGCTGCTGGTCGGGCCCACGGGGGTGGGGGAGAAACTCATGGTCCTACTGGGGCGGACTCCAGACCAGGACAGCTGTAGACAGATGAAATCATTAGGGGGAGAAACTCATGGTCCTACTGGGGCGGACTACAGATCAGGACAACTGTAGACAGATGAAATCATTAGGGGGAGAAACTCATGGTCCTACTGGGGTGGACACCGACTCCAGAGCTGTAGAGAATAAAACATTGGACGTTTTCTTACTTTTTCCAAACCATTATAGGTTTCTGAAATTCACTAGGCCTAGAAATCTCACCTGAAGTTTGTGAAGAGGCTATATCCACCAGCAATATTGACAATCACACTAATATTTTTTACATCGTCAAAGAATAAGTATTTCATAGAGCTCAATAACTAATAGTATTGCAGGAGACCAAAGGACACAGTGCTGAGGAAGGAACTGTGGTTGGTGATGCAATTAGTCCCTCGCACGCACGCTCTCAGACCCAGTCCTCCCTCGCCCGCACGCTCTCAGACCCAGTCCTCCCTCGCCCGCCCGCACGCACGCTCTCAGACCCAGTCCTCCCTCGCACGCTCTCAGACCCAGTCCTCCCTCCCCGCACGCTCTCAGACCCAGTCCTCCCTCGCTCGCACGCTCTCAGACCCAGTCCTCCCTCCCTCGCGCTCGCACGCTCTCAGACCCAGTCCTCCCTCGCTCGCACGCTCTCAGACCCAGTCCTCCCTCGCTCGCACGCTCTCAGACCCAGTCCTCCCTCGCTCGCACGCTCTCAGACCCAGTCCTCCCTCGCTCGCACGCTCTCAGACCCAGTCCTCCCTCGCTCGCACGCTCTCAGACCCAGTCCTCCCTCGCACGCACGCTCGCTGACCCAGTCCTCCCTCGCTCTCTGACGCAGTCTGTCCTCTCTCCCTCTCTCCCCCCCCAGAAAGGCACTCTGTGTGTCATTGATCAGACCCTGTTGTTTACAGTGTGTTAGTTAGTGAAAGGCTGTCGTTGACACTCGGCACCCTGGGAGATGTCACTGGGGTTAATTGCTGCTAAAGCGCTGCCCTCAGACTAAGTAATGGCCTTGGATTCTAACGCTTGTCCCAAATGGCACCCTATTCCCTATATAGTGCACTATGGGCCCTGGTCTAAAGTAGTGCACTATAAAAGGGAATAGGGTGCCATTTGGGACAGAACCCAGGTGTCTCAGCCTGCTCTATGGTGCTACAGAGGAGATGACACTAATGAGGGAGTCCAGGGAGGATACCTAGTTAAGGGACAACAAGGGGAGAGGAGGGAATCAGAGACAGGGAGAAAGCACTGGGTTACACACACACACACACACACACACACACACACACACACACACACACAGAGAGAGAGAGAGAAAGGGACACCTCTTAGCCAGGGGACATGAGGGGAGAGATGTAGAGAGAAAGGGGGACACCTCTTAGCCAGGGGACATGAGGGGAGAGAGAAAGGGGAACACCTCTTAGCCAGGTGACATGAGGGGAGAGAGAAAGGGGAACACCTCTTAGCCAGGTGACATGAGGGGAGAGAGAAAGGGGGACACCTCTTAGCCAGGTGACATGAGGGGAGAGAGAAAGGGGAACACCTCTTAGCCAGGTGACATGAGGGGAGAGAGAAAGGGGGAGGTCAATAGAAGGGCATGTGAAAGCACCTCTTAGCTAATAAGGAGCAGACATGTCTGTGTTCCATTCCTCCTTGTGTTATGACATTTTGGAGGTTTTCCCCATTAGCAGTAAAGACCTTTGCAGACTGTACATCAGATTCAGTCTATTACGATCATCACGACACACTGTGCGATGGTACCAGATTCAAATCTGGATATCAGCCTGGACAGATTGGAAATTAAACAATTGAAGCAAAAAAAATAAGAAAAAAGTACGTTCTGCCATTGGCTTGCGAGGCTACGTCAACTGACATAGGCCGGGCCGACTGACGTGGGCCGGGCCGACTGACGTGGGCCGGGCCGACTGACGTGGGCCGGGCCGACTGACGTGGGCCGGGCCGACTGACGTGGGCCGACTGACGTGGGCCAGGCCGACTGACGTGGGCCGACTGACGTGGGCCGACCGACGTGGGCCGGCGACCGACGTGGGCCCGGGCCGACCGACGTGGGCCCGGGCCGACCGACGTGGGCCCGGGCCGACCGACGTGGGCCCGGGCCGACCGACGTGGGCCCGGGCCGACCGACGTGGGCCCGGGGCGACCGACGTGGGCCGGGCGACCGACGTGGGCCGGGCCGATGTGTGGGCCGGGCCGACCGACGTGGGCCGGGCCGACCGACGTGGGCCAGGCCGACCGACGTGGGCCAGGCCGACCGACGTGGGCTAGGTGAACTTCAGCGGTGTATTTGTTCTGCGCAGACCTTACCTCTATGTTTTAAACGCGAGAGAAGTGAGTTCAGAAAAAGCTGAAAGTATGCATCTTTCAACAACAACAACAAAAAAAGCGGCAAACAGACAAACGTTATATGCATGTTCTGAATGTGTAGCGGACATGGTGGGTCATGTGATGAGGTAGCCTCGCCTCCCCCCCCTGTGGGAGACTCGGGCTCATGTCCCGTGTGTTACAAATGTAAGTTGATCATGTTCAGAAATAAACACAAAGAGCTAACTTACAGTAAATTACATTATCTAACTCAAATATGCCAATTAACGTATAGAACATACAGTATTTTTGCAGAATACTCTTTTTTTTTTTAAGCAATTAATGGGGCCTCCTGAAATGCTCAGTGGTCTAAGGTACTGTATCGCAGTGCTAGAGGCATCACTACAGATCCGGGTTCGATCCCGGGCTGTGTTGTGGCCCGACCGCGATCGGGAGACCCATGAGGCTGCGAACAATTGGCCCATTGTCGTCCGGGTTAGAGGGAGGGTTTGGCCGGCTGGGATGTCCCTGTCTCATCGTGTTCTAGCGACTCCTTGTGGCAGCCGGGCGCAGTGCACGCTGACTTCGGTCTTCAGCTGTACTGTGTTTCTTCCGACACATTGGTGGGGCGGCTGGCTTCCCGGGTTAAGCGAGCACTCTGTCAAGAAGCAGTGCGGCTTGGCGTGGTCGTGTTTCGGAGGACGCACGTCTCACGGCCGTCGCCTCTCCCGAGTCCGTACGGGAGATGCAGCGATGAGACAAGAATAACTACCAATTAGGGGAGAAAAAGGGGGGGAAACTATATTTTTCTATTAAGTCATCTTTACTTTCACTTAAGTGTACTTTTTCCACCACTGGGAGAAAGATGATTGCATTCGTTGTGGAACCAGACTGCCTCCCGGGGTGAGGCTTACCCTGGCATGACGACGTGATAACTATGTAGATCTCTCCTGGACAAAGTGATTATTATCAATATATTCGTCTCTATTCTCAGGTTCTAGAATGCTAATTAGCACCAACGTAGACATCATGCAAGACTACAAATCCCTGCAAATCATCTCTGTCTGTCACCTTTGCTAAACAGGTATTGTGTCAAATTTAAACTTGCACAAGACAGGTCACAGAATTGTACATTTAAAAGAAATTTAGCCAATTTATTAATTACTAAATGTAGCTAGATCGCTAATCCAGAGTCTTACCTTTGCCTCAATTTGGCAGTCTTGTCCAGATTATGGTATTTGTAGTTCTTTATGAGAGCCACGAGCAACTAATTAGCTTTTCATTTTTAGGAGGTAAATACAGGCAAATATACTGCTAAAAGTCACCTTGTCCTATAGAGATTTACAGTTATCAAAAACGTCATGCCAGGGAAGCCTAAACGAAAACACAGACCTTATTTTAAGGGTTTCTAAAAAAATCTGTTATGGGAAAAATGAATGGTGGAAAAACAATTGGAACCATTTTCTGGTTTGACCCTTTGGTTTTATGGGCATTATGACTGTGGTACTCTATTCAAAGACCATGGCGGAAGTCGGCTCAAAACAGAAGTGACGTAGGAGCATGTGGAATGAGTGGGATTCTGTGTTCACACATGTTACAAGTGATTCCTTTTAATAAACAACGACTTATCTGCATTCCAAATTAAAAGTAGTCTGAAAAAGGAGATGTGTTTCAGGACGATGCATCATGATACCTTGTTGACAACATGAACAGTAATCTGCTCCGCTCGGTTAACTTGAGAAGGGCACTCCTCCCTCACCGCTTTTGCGCGTTCAAATTATTATTGCATACGACAAAGTAACACGTTTTGTATAGCTTACAGGACAACATTTCAAAAAAACATAACTGAAATGTTTCTCGACGTGAGCACCGCAAATAACGTTTAGCTTTAACAACAAACAATGAACGTAGTTAGCCCTGTTTTCTGCAAAGTTATACGACAACGTCGAGGAAAGCAACATGGTTAAAGGTAGCGACTGGAATGTGACTCGACTTACACATTTACAGCGATATTACTTTATAAACTACATAAAATGTTGCTTAGGTCGAAAAGATGAACTCACCTGTCAACGTCTTCTTATCTGTTCAAAATTGAAATCCAGGGCGCTCTTTACGGGCTGCTGTTTCTTCCGGGTTGTCGAGCAACACTATTGGCTCCCGGTCCCCCAGGGGATATGACATCATCGAAACTGACCCGCCCAGCCTAGTGACGTGGCAGGATGTCAACAAGGCAGCATGTTGCAACGTCCAGAAACACATCTCTTTTCCATACGTTTTGAATTTTTTCAAACTAGTTTTCATTGGGAAGGCAAATACAGCGTTTTAATCAAAAGCAATCACTATTGCATGTGAAAACACAGACTCCTACTCAATTACCAGGGTTGCGGAGTACCTGATTACATGTAATCTGAGTAGATAAAAATGTAATCATTTACATTACCAGAACAAAAATGTATTGTAATCAGATTACAGATACTTTTGAAAAACAGGATGATTATTTTTAAATATAGAAAGGATGTTTGTGGAAAAAATATACATTACGACACCTTTCTGTTTTCTCAATGACATTCAAATCAGCATTGAAAAAAAGATGCAAGTTTAAGTTTGTTCCACCTGAGCGAGTCTAACCACAAGTTAGAGACCACTGTGATGACACACGATGTGTTTGATGGATCCTTTTTCGTCTTCTAATGCCACTTAAAGTGTAACTGACAGCGTTTTAACAACATGGCTTCGTGTTCAAATCTGTTCATATACACCCCCAGGAAGAATATGGTGCCTTTTTTTGTTTTTACATTTTCTGACAAGCGAGCGCTTAGATTTGGTCATAAAGTCATAGAATGTTTGGGAATTACATATAGTAAGTCATTTGTGAAAATTCTATAGCAATATAGAGTGGGAAAGGGGTCGTGTGTTTGGACAATTAATAGACACTGCAGGAAATAAATCCTAATAAAAAAAATGTGTCTCATCCAGGACCAGAGTGTACGCAGACCGGTGAACCATAGCCAATCAGCGCTACAGTAGGCCTATATACAAATAATCCATTTGGCACACATGTAACAGGTTCCGTCCCTCTCTTCGCCCCAACCCGGGCTCGAACCAGGGACCCTTGCACACATCAACAACTGACACCCACGAAGCATCGTTACCCATCGCGCCACAAAAGCCGCGGCCCTTGCAACGCAAGGGGAAACCCTACTTCAGGTCTCAGAGCTATTAGCGCGCACCACCGCTAACTAACTAGCCATTTCACATCGGTTACACACAGGCCTGGCATCGTTCCCTTTGAACTGGACTGTGTGTTTACAGACAGTAGCAAAAGCGCAACTTTAGATAATTAGAAGGCATTCGCCAAAAGCCACAAAATACACCTGAATGGATTTCTGCAAGTTTGTAAATACCACGGGAATCCTCTTACAGTCCTGTTGATCAAACAACCATGACGAGGTAGACTATCTCCTCCTCACTATGCACTTTAACAACAAGAGCAACAGCTAATGTTATCCAGAGTGATATGAGCTAAAAATCTAACGAGGGAATAGTAGATAAGCCGTCTCAAACATTTTTCAGCTTGTAGTTGACCGTCAAAATTGCACTCATAAACTACGGGGAATAATAGCCTGCTCGCCCTCCTGCAGCTTGCCTGCAATGCGTGCCTTGTCCCAACCCACAACTTGCCTGCACATTTCACCGATGCCAAATACATTTGATTGACAACTAAGAGATACGCTAACTGTCATTCAAGTTCAGCATAGCTAGCTAGCACAGTGATTCACATGTCTTGCTAACTAACCAAATGACACCTGCATCTTTAGCTGTAGCCACAGAAAAAACGATATGGGGGGGAGAAATTCAGCCATTCACCCACTCGTCCAAATGACAACATCCTACCAGCAGCTAGCTAACGTTAGTCTCCATGGAGAGTAATCCAAAAGTAATCAGATTACGTTACTGAGTTTCGTTACTGAATACAATTTTTGGACAGGTAACTAGTAACTGTAATAGATTACATTTAGAAAGTAGCCTACCCAACCTTTGCTCATTACTCCATGTGCTAAATCTAGCCTAGGCTACGTCACTTTGATTTGAAACGATTTCGCGGTGGGCATTGAACGGGGTACCCGGCTCACACCTGGGAGGCAACCTGGTTCCAAAATGAGTGAAATAATTTTTTCACCCTGTGTAAAATCTCCCCCAGCACGGTAACCTGGGCCAGATAATCAATCCCCTCACTCGCTCTCTTTCCCCATCTGCTTATTGGAAGTGTGAAGATATATGTGTCAATCACAGTTCTCAATCTCCATGGTGATGGTAAATCCAGACATTCACCTTGACAAAAATGCAGCGATCAGATTCAGTACACAGATGAAAAGTCAATAGCGGGGCTGAACACAGTCCACACTAATGAACAGTATAGTTTTCAATCTGAATCTGTCATTTGTAGGCTAACAACTGTAGTTGTGAAACCAAAATAACTAGTGATGATGCTAATCTTGGATCTTGTTAGAGCAGTAGTAGGGGAAAAAAAGTATTTGAGTTGAAACACATGCCTTCTCTTCTTGCCCTGTAGACTTAATTACCAACAAGTGGGCATGTGCTCTTCTCTGCCAGTGAGTCTATCTATACTGGGGAATTCAGTCATCCCCTTGGTGATAGGCTACATCCTAGTAGGAAATGAAGGAATAAGAGAAAAACATATCAGCACATTTCAACAGTAATTATAAAACAGTGTTAGATATTAAGATGAAAGAGACGCCCCACTAAATCAGTCTTAGGAACAGTTATAGCCTCAGCAGCTCCTGCAGAAGAAGGAACTGTCCCACATGTGTATTTTATTTTATTTATTTTTATTTCATCTGGTAGGCCAGTTGAGAACAAGTTCTCATTTACAACTGCGACCTGGTCAAGATAAAGCGTAGCAATTCGACACATACAACAACACAGTTACACATGGAGAAAAACTAACATACAGTCAATAATACAGTAGAACAAAAGAAAACCAAAAAGTCTATATACAGTGAATGGAAATGAGGTAAGTTAAGGCAATAAATAGGCCATGGTGGCGAAGTAATTACAATATAGCAATTAAACACTGGAGTGATAGATGTGCAGAAGATGAATGTGCAAGTAGAGATACAGGGGTGCAAAGGTGCAAGATAAATAAATCCAGTATGGGGATGAGGTAGGTAGATAGATGGGCTGTAGGTAGGTAGATAAATGGCCACCTATTCCCTATGTACTATATAGTGCAATACTTACCCTATGGCCTCTGGTCAACAGTAGTGCACTATAGAGAGAATAGAGTGCCATTTGGGACGAATGTCCCTGGCGGAGCGTCAAATACCCTGTGCTCTAAATATATAAACAAAGCAGGAGCTTGGAGTCCGCCCACAGTAGCTCTAACACTGACATCTAGTGTTGTCAGTGTGTCTGTCTGAGTGGTGCTGCTCATCAGAAATACACAGGCAGTAGTAGAATAGTGAATCGAGGAGGAGAGTGTGAGTGACTGAAACATGAAACGATGCAGAGTACATCCTCTGCATTAACCTTAGTGCAGTGGGCATCAAAAGCAAACAAGTGTCAGGTAAGACGTAGACTGAGATATCCTATGGTATACAATGGTTTCTATATCTTCTAGAGATATCCTGTAGTAACTATGGTTTCTATATCTTCTAGAGATATCCTGTAGTAACTATGGTTTCTATATCTTCTAGAGATATCCTGTAGTAACTATGGTTTCTATATCTTCTAGAGATATCCTATGGTATACTATGGTTTCTATATCTTCTAGAGATATCCTGTAGTAACTATGGTTTCTATATCTTCTAGAGATATCCTGTAGTAACTATGGTTTCTATATCTTCTAGAGATATCCTGTAGTAACTATGGTTTCTATATCTTCTAGAGATATACTGTAGTAACTATGGTTTCTGTATCTTCTAGAGATATCCTGTAGTAACTATGGTTTCTATATCTTCTAGAGATATCCTGTAGTAACTATGGTTTCTATATCTTCTAGAGATATCCTGTAGTAACTATGGTTTCTATATCTTCTAGAGATATCCTGTAGTAACTATGGTTTCTATATCTTCTAGAGATATCCTGTAGTAACTATGGTTTCTATATAATTTAATAGCTACAGACTGTGGACTGTCTCTCTCAGAGAGCATTGTTAAATGTATGATGTAATGAAGACATCAGAATGGATTACATGTGTTGTAGGCTCTAACGGACAGTAATGCTATTAACACAGTCAACAAATACAACAAAACAACAACTGATGAGCCCCAAGTACTTGAAACTCACAAAGAGAATCTAAAGTAGTTTATTAACATCTGTCTCATATCAATTCTCCACACCCTGCCTGGGAGTAAGTTAGCCACGTAATATCCACATAATATGGAAGGTACTATTCATGTACTATCCAGGTAATATCCAGGTAATATCCATGTACTTTCCATGTACTATCCAGGTAACATCTGTGTACTATCCATTTAATATCCAGGTAATATCCATGTAGTATTCATGTAATATCCATGTACTATCCATGTACTTTCCATGTACTATCCAGGTAATATCCAGGTATTATCCGTGTACTATCCATGTACTATCCAGGTAAAATCCAGGTAATATCCATGTACCATCCAGGAAATATCCAGGTAATATCCGTGTACTATTCGTGTACTATCCTGTAACGGTTGTCGTATGAAGTGGACCAAGGCGCAGCGGGTTGAGTGCTCATTTTAAACTTTTATTGAACACTAAATAAACAAAACAAGAAAACGAACGAACGAACAGTAATGCAGGCTACACACAGCAGTGCAAAAACAACTTCCCACCAACCACAGGTGAAAAAAGGGCTACCTAAGTATGAGTCTCAATCAGCAACAACGATGTACAGCTGTTCCTGATTGAGAGCCATACCAGGCCAACAAAGAAATACACAACATAGAAAACCATAGAAATACAAAATAAGAACATTACCCCCAAAAAACGGAACACATAAAACAAACACCCCTCTTACATAAATACATATCCCAATAAACCCCGAACCACATAAAACAAATACCCCCTGCCACGTCCTGACCAAACTACAATAACCAATAACCCCTTATACTGGTCAGGACGTGACATATCCATGTAATATCCAGGTAATATTTGTGTACTATCTGTGTACTCTCCAGGTAATATCCAGGTACTGTCCATGTACTATCCATGTACTATTCCATGTAATATCCATGCACTATCCATCCATCCATGCACTATCCAGGTAATATCCATGTACTATCCAGGTAATATCCAGGTAATATCCATGTACTATCCAGGTAATATCCAGGTACTATCCATGTAATATCTATGTACTATCCAGCTGCTATCCATGTACTATCCATGTACTATCCAGGTAATATCCATGTAATATCCAGGTAATATCCATGTACTATCCAGGTAATATCCATGTACTATCCAGGTAATATCCATGTACTATCCATGTACTATCCAGGTAATATCCATGTACTATCCAGGTAATATCCAGGTAATATCCATGTACTATCCATGTGCTATCCAGGTAATATCCAGGTACTATCCAGGTAATATCCATGTACTATCCAGGTAATATCCATGTACTATCCATGTACTATCCAGGTAATATCCATGTACTATCCAGGTAATATCCAGGTAATATCCATGTACTATCCATGTGCTATCCAGGTAATATCCAGGTACTATCCAGGTAATATCTATGTACTATCCATCCATCCATGCACTATCCAGGTAATATCCATGTACTATCCAGGTAATATCCAGATAATATCCATGTACTATCCATGTACTATCCAGGTAATATCCAGGTACTATCCATGTAATATCTATGTACTATCCAGCTGCTATCCATGTACTATCCATGTACTATCCAGGTAATATCCATGTAATATCCAGGTAATATCCATGTACTATCCAGGTAATATCCATGTACTATCCAGGTAATATCCATGTACTATCCATGTACTATCCAGGTAATATCCATGTACTATCCAGGTAATATCCAGGTAATATCCATGTACTATCCATGTGCTATCCAGGTAATATCCAGGTACTATCCAGGTAATATCCATGTACTATCCAGGTAATATCCATGTACTATCCATGTACTATCCAGGTAATATCCATGTACTATCCAGGTAATATCCAGGTAATATCCATGTACTATCCATGTGCTATCCAGGTAATATCCATGTACTATCCAGGTAATATCTATGTACTATCCAGCTGCTATCCATGTACTATCCATGTACTATCCAGGTAATATCCATGTACTAACCAGGTAATATCCAGGTAATATCCATGTACTATCCATGTACTATCCAGGTAATATCCAGGTAATATCCATGTACTATCCATGTACTATCCATGTACTATCCAGGTAATATCCGTGTAATATCCAGGTAATATCCATGTACTATCCAGGTAATATCCATGTACTATCCAGGTACTATCCATGCACTATCCAGGTAATATCCAGGTAATATCCATGTACTATCCAGGTACTATCCAGGTAATATCCAGGTACTATCCATGTAATATCTATGTACTATCCAGCTGCTATCCATGTACTATCCAGGTAATATCCATGTACTATCCAGGTAATATCCATGTACTATCCATGTACTATCCAGGTAATATCCATGTACTATCCAGGTAATATCCATGTACTATCCAGCTGCTATCCATGTACTATCCAGGTAATATCCATGTACTATCCAGGTAATATCCATGTACTATCCATGTACTATCCAGGTAATATCCATGTACTATCCAGGTAATATCCATGTACTATCCAGGAAATATCCATGTACTATCCAGGTAATATCCAGGTAATATCCATGTACTATCCATGTACTATCCATGTAATATCCAGGTACTATCCAGGTAATATCCAGGTAATATCCATGTACTATCCAGGTACTATCCATGTAATGGGGGGGGGGGGTCCAACTCAGCCCTCCACTCTTTATTGATTTCTATAGCTGCTTCCCAAATGGCGCCCTATTCCCTATATAGTGCACTCTTTTTGATCAGGACTCATAGAGGCTCTGGTCAAAAGTAGTGCACTATTTTAGAGAATAGGATTCTATTTGGCACACAGCCTAAGTTTATTATGTTTCCAGTTTCCAAGACATTTGATATTGTAATAATTGGGACCCCATACAGAAGCTGTGCAAATTAGGGCCTATTTAGCCTTGGGGGGAGATATAACTATAAACGGCACGGACACCTCACAGACAAAGGCTCCTTTTTGTTTTGTTTTTTTTAACCTGAGGAAAGAAAGAGAGGAAAAGTGATAGAATATCCGTCAATAATCTACACTGGCGGTAGACGAGTAGAGGAGTAGCTAACTCTCTCAAGGTTTTCCTGCTGCTCTGTTGTACATTATTCATCTAGCAGAGAGCCAGAGGGCTCGTCATTGACCTCAGCACCTCACAACAAAAACCCTTCATGGCATGCATACCAAATGGAACCCTGTTCCCTTCATAGCACACTGCTTTAGACCAGGGCCCTATTCCCTGTATAGAACACTGCTTTAGACCAGAGCCCCATTCCCCACATAGTGCACTGCTTTAGACCAGAGCCCCGTTCCCTACATAGTGCACTACTTTAGACCAGAGCCCCATTCCCCACATAGTGCACTGCTTTAGACCAGAGCCCCGTTCCCTACATAGTGCACTACTTTAGACCAGAGCCCCATTCCCCACATAGTGCACTGCTTTAGACCAGAGCCCCGTTCCCTACATAGTGCACTACTTTAGACCAGGGCCCTATTCCCTAGATAGCACACTGCTTTTGACCAGAGCCCTATGGGTCTGTATGAGGGGGGAGGGGTCCTGGTCAAAAGTAGTGTGCTATGTAGGGAATATGATCCCATTTGGGACGTACACCATGAGATGAAAGAATGCAATGTTTTGTAATTCAACTATTGAGTCCTGAAGTCACACCCCGCCTCCTCCTCCTCCATCCTTACTGCAATTCAATAGTTTGGGATTTTCAACTTCATGCATTATTCATGAGGGTATAGGAGGGGAAAGTCTCTGCTACTTTAGCTTGGTTACTGTTGTCATGGAACCATACTGCCTGTCTGTAAGTCTAACAACATATTATGGGATCAGTTCGGTTACTGTTGTCATGGAACCATACTGCCTGTCTGTAAGTCTAACAACATATTATGGGATCAGTACGGTTACTGTTGTCATGGAACCATACTGCCTGTCTGTAAGTCTAACGACATATTATGGGATCAGTACGGTTACTGTTGTCATGGAACTATACTGCCTGTCTGTCAGTCTAACAACATATTATGGGATCAGTACGGTTACTGTTGTCATGGAACCATACTGCCTGTCTGTCTGTTAGTCTAACGACATATTATGGGATCAGTACGGTTACTGTTGTCATGGAACCATACTGCCTGCCTGTCTGTTAGTCTAACGACATATTATGGAATCAGTACGGTTACTGTTGTCATGGAACCATACTGCCTGTCTGTCTGTTAGTCTAACGACATATTATGCGATCAGTACGGTTACTGTTGTCATGGAACCATACTGCCTGTCTGTAAGTCTAACAACATATTATGGGATCAGTACGGTTACTGTTGTCATGGAACCATACTGCCTGTCTGTCTGTTAGTCTAACGACATATTATGGGATCAGTACGGTTACTGTTGTCATGGAACCATACTGCCTGTCTGTCTGTTAGTCTAACGACATATTATGCGATCAGTACGGTTACTGTTGTCATGGAACCATACTGCCTGTCTGTTAGTCTAACGACATATTATGGGATCAGTACGGTTACTGTTGTCATGGAACCATACTGCCTGTCTGTAAGTCTAACAACATATTATGGGATCAGTACGGTTACTGTTGTCATGGAACTATACTGCCTGTCTGTAAGTCTAACGACATATTATGGGATCAGTACAGTTACTGTTGTCATGGAACCATACTGCCTGTCTGTAAGTCTAACGACATATTATGGAATCAGTACGGTTACTGTTGTCATGGACCCATACTGCCTGTCTGTAAGTCTAACGACATATTATGGGATCAGTACGGTTACTGTTGTCATGGAACCATACTGCCTGTCTGTAAGTCTAACGACATATTATGGGATCAGTACGGTTACTGTTGTCATGGACCCATACTGCCTGTCTGTAAGTCTAACAACATATTATGGGATCAGTACGGTTACTGTTGTCATGGAACCATACTGCCTGTCTGTAAGTCTAACGACATATTATGGGATCAGTACGGTTACTGTTGTCATGGAACCATACTGCCTGTCTGTCTGTAAGTCTAACGACATATTATGGGATCAGTACGGTTACTGTTGTCATGGAACCATACTGCCTGTCTGTCTGTAAGTCTAACGACATATTATGGGATCAGTACGGTTACTGTTGTCATGGAACCATACTGTCTGTCTGTAAGTCTAACAACATATTATGGGATCAGTACGGTTACTGTTGTCATGGAACCATACTACCTGTCTGTCTGTAAGTCTAACGACATATTATGGGATCAGTACGGTTACTGTTGTCATGGAACCATACTGCCTGTCTGTCTGTCAGTCTAACAACATATTATGGGATCAGTACGGTTACTGTTGTCATGGAACCATACTGCCTGTCTGTAAGTCTAACGACATATTATGGGATCAGTACGGTTACTGTTGTCATGGAACCATACTGCCTGTCTGTCAGTCTAACAACATATTATGGGATCAGTACGGTTACTGTTGTCATGGAACCATACTGCCTGTCTGTCAGTCTAACGACATATTATGGGATCAGTACGGTTACTGTTGTCATGGAACCATACTGCCTGTCTGTCAGTCTAACAACATATTATGGGATCAGTACGGTTACTGTTGTCATGGAACCATACTGTCTGTCTGTCTGTAAGTCTAACAACATATTATGGGATCAGTACGGTTACTGTTGTCATGGAACCATACTGCCTGTCTGTCAGTCTAACAACATATTATGGGATCAGTACGGTTACTGTTGTCATGGAACCATACTGCCTGTCTGTAAGTCTAACAACATATTATGGGATCAGTACGGTTACTGTTGTCATGGAACCATACTGCCTGTCTGTCTGTTAGTCTAACGACATATTATGGGATCAGTACGGTTACTGTTGTCATGGAACCATACTGCCTGCCTGTCTGTTAGTCTAACGACATATTATGGAATCAGTACGGTTACTGTTGTCATGGAACCATACTGCCTGTCTGTAAGTCTAACGACATATTATGGGATCAGTACGGTTACTGTTGTCATGGAACCACACTGCCTGTCTGTCAGTCTAACGACATATTATGGGATCAGTACGGTTACTGTTGTCATGGAACCATACTGCCTGTTTGTCTGTAAGTCTAACGACATATTATGGGATCAGTACGGTTACTGTTGTCATGGAACCATACTGCCTGCCTGTCTGTCAGTCTAACAACATATTATGGGATCAGTACGGTTACTGTTGTCATGGAACCGTACTGCCTGTCTGTCTGTTAGTCTAATGACATATTATGGGATCAGTACGGTTACTGTTGTCATGGAACCGTACGTCCTGTCTGTCTGTAAGTCTAACGACATATTATGGGATCAGTACGGTTACTGTTGTCATGGAACCATACTGCCTGTCTGTCTGTAAGTCTAACGACATATTATGGAATCAGTACGGTTACTGTTGTCATGGAACCATACTGCCTGTCTGTCTGTAAGTCTAACGACATATTATGGGATCAGTACGGTTACTGTTGTCATGGAACCATACTGCCTGTCTGTCTGTCTAACAACATATTATGGGATCAGTACGGTTACTGTTGTCATGGAACCATACTGTCTGTCTGTAAGTCTAACGACATATTATGGAATCAGTTCGGTTACTGTTGTCATGGAACCATACTGCCTGTCTGTCTGTAAGTCTAACGACATATTATGGAATCAGTACGGTTACTGTTGTCATGGAACCATACTGCCTGTCTGTAAGTCTAACGACATATTATGGAATCAGTACGGTTACTGTTGTCATGGAACCATACTGCCTGTCTGTCTGTAAGTCTAACAACATATTATGGGATCAGTACGGTTACTGTTGTCATGGAACCATACTGTCTGTCTGTAAGTCTAACGACATATTATGGGATCAGTACGGTTACTGTTGTCATGGAACCATACTGCCTGTCTGTAAGTCTAACGACATATTATGGGATCAGTACGGTTACTGTTGTCATGGAACCATACTGCCTGTCTGTAAGTCTAACAACATGTTATGGGATCAGTACGGTTACTGTTGTCATGGAACCATACTGCCTGTCTGTCTGTAAGTCTAACAACATATTATGGGATCAGTACGGTTACTGTTGTCATGGAACCATACTGCCTGTCTGTCTGTAAGTCTAACAACATATTATGGGATCAGTACGGTTACTGTTGTCATGGAACCATACTGCCTGTCTGTAAGTCTAACAACATATTATGGGATCAGTACGGTTACTGTTGTCATGGAACCATACTGCCTGTCTGTCAGTCTAACAACATATTATGGGATCAGTACGGTTACTGTTGTCATGGAACCATACTGCCTGTCTGTAAGTCTAACGACATATTATGGGATCAGTACGGTTACTGTTGTCATGGACCCATACTGCCTGTCTGTAAGTCTAACAACATATTATGGGATCAGTACGGTTACTGTTGTCATGGAACCATACTGCCTGTCTGTAAGTCTAACGACATATTATGGGATCAGTACGGTTACTGTTGTCATGGAACCATACTGCCTGTCTGTCTGTAAGTCTAACGACATATTATGGGATCAGTACGGTTACTGTTGTCATGGAACCATACTGTCTGTCTGAAAGTCTAACAACATATTATGGGATCAGTACGGTTACTGTTGTCATGGAACCATACTACCTGTCTGTCTGTAAGTCTAACGACATATTATGGGATCAGTACGGTTACTGTTGTCATGGAACCATACTGCCTGTCTGTCTGTCAGTCTAACAACATATTATGGGATCAGTACGGTTACTGTTGTCATGGAACCATACTGCCTGTCTGTAAGTCTAACGACATATTATGGGATCAGTACGGTTACTGTTGTCATGGAACCATACTGCCTGTCTGTCAGTCTAACAACATATTATGGGATCAGTACGGTTACTGTTGTCATGGAACCATACTGCCTGTCTGTCAGTCTAACGACATATTATGGGATCAGTACGGTTACTGTTGTCATGGAACCATACTGCCTGTCTGTCAGTCTAACGACATATTATGGGATCAGTACGGTTACTGTTGTCATGGAACCATACTGTCTGTCTGTCTGTAAGTCTAACAACATATTATGGGATCAGTACGGTTACTGTTGTCATGGAACCATACTGCCTGTCTGTAAGTCTAACGACATATTATGGGATCAGTACGGTTACTGTTGTCATGGAACCATACTGCCTGTCTGTCAGTCTAACAACATATTATGGGATCAGTACGGTTACTGTTGTCATGGAACCATACTGCCTGTCTGTAAGTCTAACGACATATTATGGGATCAGTACGGTTACTGTTGTCATGGAACCACACTGCCTGTCTGTCAGTCTAACGACATATTATGGGATCAGTACGGTTACTGTTGTCATGGAACCATACTGCCTGTTTGTCTGTAAGTCTAACGACATATTATGGGATCAGTACGGTTACTGTTGTCATGGAACCATACTGCCTGCCTGTCTGTCAGTCTAACAACATATTATGGGATCAGTACGGTTACTGTTGTCATGGAACCATACTGCCTGTCTGTTAGTCTAACGACATATTATGGGATCAGTACGGTTACTGTTGTCATGGAACCATACTGCCTGTCTGTTAGTCTAACGACATATTATGGGATCAGTACGGTTACTGTTGTCATGGAACCGTACTGCCTGTCTGTCTGTAAGTCTAACGACATATTATGGGATCAGTACGGTTACTGTTGTCATGGAACCATACTGCCTGTCTGTAAGTCTAACAACATATTATGGGATCAGTACGGTTACTGTTGTCATGGAACCATACTGTCTGTCTGTAAGTCTAACGACATATTATGGAATCAGTTCGGTTACTGTTGTCATGGAACCATACTGCCTGTCTGTCTGTAAGTCTAACGACATATTATGGAATCAGTACGGTTACTGTTGTCATGGAACCATACTGCCTGTCTGTCAGTCTAACGACATATTATGGGATCAGTACGGTTACTGTTGTCATGGAACCATACTGCCTGTCTGTCTGTAAGTCTAACGACATATTATGGGATCAGTACGGTTACTGTTGTCATGGAACCATACTGCCTGTCTGTAAGTCTAACGACATATTATGGAATCAGTACGGTTACTGTTGTCGTGGAACCATACTGCCTGTCTGTCAGTCTAACAACATATTATGGGATCAGTACGGTTACTGTTGTCATGGAACCATCCTGCCTATCTGTAAATCTAACTATCATAACAAATACGCGGTCTGGCTAGAGTGAAACCTCTTCAGCAAATATGGGTAAACACCCGGGTGTCAAATCCCCCTTCCTTCCAGCCAGTACCTGCCACTTAGTGACTGGTTATTGATGTAGAATCCAATTATCTAGCACCGGTGAAAGGGCCAACGGCTTCATTTGGGTTTTAGATGAACTAAGAGGCCAAGGCACTTCGGTTAAACTTAAGAGCTACAATTGACAATGTTTTAGTCCAATAGTAACGGCGGGCGGTGGCGTCGAGTGTTGACACTCGTTCCTAAGAGCCGTTAAGGCTCGGTGCTTTTATAAAGTACATCATTGTATCACTTCGAATTAGTGTAAATTAGTGTAATTGTATAATGTGTTCTTCAGGGGCAATGTAGCAACCGCTTGTTGGGCTCTCCAGACAGTCTCGAAATGGCACCCTATTCCCTACATGGTGCACTACTTTTGACCTGAGCCCTAGTTCATTCTACAGGGAATAGGGAGCCATTTAGGACGGAGTCATGCGGAAGCCAACCCCTTTTAGCTTGTAATTGCAGATACTCATACTTTTAACCTATAGTCTGATATTATCTCGTCTGAACTCATTATGGGGCAGCGGTACATCCTAACTTTCCTCACAGTAAATACTTTTCATTGTGGAGGTCACAGGAGAGGCAGCCGATAGATTAACTCACAGAATGGAAATGGAATGGTTTTGGGGTGCATCCCAAATGGTTCCCTATTCCCTATATAGTATACTACTTTAGACCAGAGCCCTATTCCCTATATAGTATACTACTTTAGACCAGAACCCTATTCCCTATTTAGTACACTAAATAGGGAATAGGGTGCCATTTGGGACGTAGGCCTAGACTAAAGTTGAGTGAATAAACAAATAAACGGAAAACAGAACACAATAGTAATGTAGTGATGGTCTGTGGAGAGGGATTCAATGGTAATGTAGTGATGGACTGTGTAGAGGGATTCAATGGTAATGTAGTGATGGACTGTGTAGAGGGATTCAATAGTAATGTAGTGATGGTCTGTGGAGAGGGATTCAATAGTAATGTAGTGATGGACTGTGGAGAGGGATTAAATGGTAATGTAGTGATGGACTGTGTAGAGGGATTCAATAGTAATGTAGTGATGGACTGTGTAGAGGGATTAAATGGTAATGTAGTGATGGACTGTGGAGAGGGATTCAATGGTAATGTAGTGATGGACTGTGTAGAGGGATTCAATGGTAATGTAGTGATGGACTGTGGAGAGGGATTCAATAGTAATGTAGTGATGGTCTGTGGAGAGGGATTCAATGGTAATGTAGTGATGGACTGTGGAGAGGGATTCAATAGTAATGTAGTGATGGACTGTGTAGAGGGATTCAATGGTAATGTAGTGATGGACTGTGTAGAGGGATTCAATGGTAATGTAGTGATGGACTGTGGAGAGGGATTCAATAGTAATGTAGTGATGGACTGTGGAGAGGGATTCAATGGTAATGTAGTGATGGACTGTGGAGAGGGATTCAATGGTAATGTAGTGATGGACTGTGTAGAGGGATTCAATGGTAATGTAGTGATGGACTGTGGAGAGGGATTCAATAGTAATGTAGTGATGGACTGTGTAGAGGGATTCAATGGTAATGTAGTGATGGACTGTGGAGAGGGATTCAATGGTAATGTAGTGATGGACTGTGGAGAGGGATTCAATAGTAATGTAGTGATGGACTGTGGAGAGGGATTCAATAGTAATGTAGTGATGGTCTGTGGAGAGGGATTCAATAGTAATGTAGTGATGGACTGTGGAGAGGGATTCAATGGTAATGTAGTGATGGACTGTGTAGAGGGATTACATGGTAATGTAGTGATGGACTGTGGAGAGGGATTCAATAGTAATGTAGTGATGGACTGTGTAGAGGGATTAAATGGTAATGTAGTGATGGACTGTGGAGAGGGATTCAATGGTAATGTAGTGATGGACTGTGGAGAGGGATTCAATAGTAATGTAGTGATGGACTGTGTAGAGGGATTAAATGGTAATGTAGTGATGGTCTGTGGAGAGGGATTCAATAGTAATGTAGTGATGGACTGTGGAGAGGGATTCAATGGTAATGTAGTGATGGACTGTGTAGAGGGATTCAATGGTAATGTAGTGATGGACTGTGGAGAGGGATTCAATAGTAATGTAGTGATGGACTGTGTAGAGGGATTAAATGGTAATGTAGTGATGGACTGTGGAGAGGGATTCTCAAAAGCAATTAGCAATAATTACCTATTGTCTACCTTTGGTGGCCCTGATTAGAAAAGTGTGTGCTTGTGCTTTGAATGTTGAGTAACACTCAATTGGAGGAGGACCATCAAGGCAGTGGTGTGTGTGTGTGTGTGTGTGTGTGTGTGTGTGTGTGTGTGTGTGTGTGTGTGTGTGTGTGTGTGTGTGTGTGTGTGTGTGTTTGCTTGCTACAGTAAAACCCAGTGTTTTTTAATGATAAACTGTCAGAGTTGTGTTTATGTTTGTCAATGAGGTCTGAACCCTAAACGTTGGTCAGGGACACTATAAGCCACTAGAAAGCTGTCTGTCATTCGTGAAGCTGGTCAGGGACACTATAAGCCACTAGAAAGCTGTCTGTCATTCGTGAAGCTTAACCATCAAGCTTCAAAGAGCCTGTTTGGAATGAGTGATTTTGAGGTCCTGGGGATTGTTTGGTGGTGTCCTTTAATTTACGGATCAAACCCTATTTTTCAATTTTCTCCCAAAATGTATTTGCACCTTTATTTTAACTAGGCAAGTCAGTTAAGAACAAATTGTTATTTACAATGACGGCCTACCCCAGGAAAACCCGGACGACCCTGGGCCAATTGTGCGCCGCCCTATGGGACTCCCAATCACGGCCCGGGTGTGATACAGCCTGGATTTGAACCAGGGACTGTAGTGACGCCTCTAGCACTGAGATTCAGTGCCTTAGACCGCTTACACCGCTCGGGTGTGATACAGCCTGGATTTGAACCAGGGACTGTAGTGTAAGCGTTTGAAAGGAACCACTTTGTAGTGTGTGGAAATGTGAAAGGATTGTAGGAGAATAAACACATTAGATCTGGTCAAAGATAAAAACAAAAGGAAAAAAACATGTATTTTCTATTTGTGTTTTGTTCCATCATGTTTGAAATGCAAGAGAAAGGACCATACATTAGTATAGGATCCTAGGTGTAATTTAGATTTTATCCACAAGATGGCAGCTGTGTGTGTGTGTGTGTGTGTGTGTGTGTGTGTGTGTGTGTGTGTGTGTGTGTGTGTGTGTGTGTGTGTGTGTGTGTGTGTGTGTGTGTGTCTGTGTGTGTGTGTGTGTGTGTGCGTGCGCACGCGCAAAGTTTCAGACTGATCCAGTGAAGAATTGCCTCACTACACCATATTTTACATCAAGTCTGCCAGGATTTTTGTCCAAATGCGCCGAATTGGTCAATTCAAACATTTTCAAATACATCTGTATTTGTATTTATTATGGATCCCCATTAGTCCCTGCCAAGGCAGCGGCTACTCTTCCTGGGGTTTATTATGGATCCCCATTACTTCCTGCCAAGGCAGTGGCTACTCTTCCTGGGGTTTATTATGGATCCCCATTAGTTCCTGCCAAGGCAGAGGCTACTCTTCCTGGGGTTTATTATGGATCCCCATTAGTTCCTGCCAAGGCAGCGGCTACTCTTCCTGGGGTTTATTATGGATCCCCATTAGTTCCTGCCAAGGCAGCAGCTACTCTTCCTGGGGTTTATTATGGATCCCCATTAGTTCCTGCCAAGGCAGCAGCTACTCTTCCTGGGGTTTATTATGGATCCCCATTAGTTCCTGCCAAGGCAGCAGCTACTCTTCCTGGGGTTTATTGTGGATCCCAATTAGTTCCTGCCAAGGCAGCAGCTACTCTTCCTGGGGTTTATTATGGATCCCCATTAGTTCCTGCCAAGGCAGCAGCTACTCTTCCTGGGGTTTATTATGGATCCCCATTAGTTCCTGCCAAGGCAGCAGCTACTCTTCCTGGGGTCCAAACACACCAAATCACCCACATTACATATAAAACAAAAGATTAAACAGTGAACTATGTTTGTACTGAATGAGCTACAGATTAAACAGTACATCATTTAACATCCCTACACCACCACATGGTGTACATAACTATAGAGAACATACACAAATGATATGGTAATAAAAAATGTAAGTTTACAAACTCTCAGGAATGTCATACATGATGGATCATGAGCTTCCCTACAGAAAATACACTAACCTTCACACATCTAGATGGGCAGGTGGGATGGGTGGGGAGCCAGACACAGCAGTGGTGTCAAACTGTACAACCCAGTTCCTATATTTGAATATAAAAATGTTTTTTCTTCAAACAAAAACAACACTATATGTTTTTATCTCTGGGACTCTCAGGATGACAAATCAGATCAAGATTACTGAATGTAAGTACATTATTTACCTTCAAAGGTGAACGTATCAAACCACTTGCCGTGATAAAAGTGTTTTGTTTTTCGTTCACTATCCTCAAACAATAGCATGGTATTTATTTTCTGTAACAGCTACTGTAAATTGGACAATTCAGTTAGATCAACACAAATTTAAACTTTCTGCCCATATAAGACATGTCCATGTCCCGGAAAGTTGTATGTTTTCTAGTCACATTATCGCATATTGAGCAACAACCTTCCCGGTTTAGAGACACCGATCCCGTGTTAATATACAGCACAGTATCAGACCCCTGGGGATCCCAGTCTATTGTAACAGTGGCACAGTATCAGACCCTTGGGGATCCCAGTCTATTGTAACAGTGGTACAGTATCAGACCCCTGGGGATCCCAGTCTATTGTAACAGTGGTACAGTATCAGACCCCTGGGGATCCCAGTCTATTGTAACAGTGGTACGGTATCAGACCCCTGGGGATCCCAGTCTATTGTAACAGTGGTACAGTATCAGAACCCTGGGGATCCCAGTCTATTGTAACAGTGGTACAGTATCAGACCCCTGGGGATCCCAGTCTATTGTAACAGTGGTACAGTATCAGACCCCTGGGGATCCCAGTCTATTGTAACAGTGGTACAGTATCAGACCCCTGGGGATCCCAGTCTATTGTAACAGTGGCACAGTATCAGACCCTTGGGGATCCCAGTCTATTGTAACAGTGGTACAGTATCAGACCCCTGGGGATCCCAGTCTATTGTAACAGTGGTACAGTATCAGACCCCTGGGGATCCCAGTCTATTGTAACAGTGGTACGGTATCAGACCCCTGCGGATCCCAGTCTATTGTAACAGTGTTACAGTATCAGACCCCTGGGGATCCCAGTATATTGTAACAGTGTTACAGTATCAGACCCCTGGGGATCCCAGTCTATTGTAACAGTGGCACAGTATCAGACCCTTGGGGATCCCAGTCTATTGTAACAGTGGTACAGTATCAGACCCCTGGGGATCCCAGTCTATTGTAACAGTGGCACAGTATCAGACCCCTGGGGATCCCAGTCTATTGTAACAGTGGTACAGTATCAGACCCCTGGGGATCCCAGTCTATTGTAACAGTGGTACAGTATCAGACCCCTGGGGATCCCAGTCTATTGTAACAGTGGTACAGTATCAGACCCCTGGGGATCCCAGTCTATTGTAACAGTGTTACAGTATCAGACCCCTGGGGATCCCAGTCTATTGTAACAGTGGCACAGTATCAGACCCCTGGGGATCCCAGTCTATTGTAACAGTGGTACAGTATCAGACCCGCTTCATCATAACAAACTTTATTTTTTGCTTTCTTTAATTTCATTATAATGTTGTTTTCTTTCTCTAGAGATGTTTTGTCTTTTACTTCAAAGTAAATCTATTTTTATTATTGTGATGCGTTATGAGGAGGTGTGTGTGTGTGTGTGTGTGTGTGTGTGTATAGTAATTACTATGATTCTCCTTCCCCTTCAAAATGAACGTCATAGCTCAACTCAACAATCGGCAATTACATTATTGCAAATGATGCTTGAAGGCAGAGAACTTTGGCCTCCCTATAATTTCAGCACCAAAATATTTCTCCTGAATACAGAATAGCTATTTCCATTTTTTTTTTTTTTTTTGTATGTAGAAACTAATTGTCTTGTAAAGAAAACCAAGATGTCATAAAGATAATCCATCAGTCACCGTCTGGGTCCCACTTCAAACAAACCACCTTGCCATGACCCTTGTTGCCATGACCCTTGTTGCCATGACCCTTGTTGCCATGACCCTTGTTGCCATGACCCTTGTTGCCATGACCCTTGTTGCCATGACCCCTGTGTCACGTCCTGACCAGTAAAAGGGGTTATTTGTCATTATAGTTGGTCAGGGCATGGCAGGGGGGTGTTTGTTTTGTGTTTGGGTATTGTGGGTTTAGGTTCTAGTTTTCTTATTTCTATGTTTAAATCTAGCTTTTCTATTTCTATGTGAGTTTTGACAATGACCTCCAATTAGAAGCAGCTGGTTGTTGTTGTCTCTAATTGGAGGCCATATTTAGTTGTGTTTGTTTTCACAGTTTGTTTGTGGGTGGTTGTTTCTAGTATAGTCTGTGCACCTTACTGGACTGTTTTTGTCGTTTGTTTATTTTTGATTAAGTGTTTTCTTTAATAAAATAAGACTTTACCTACTGCGTTTTGGTCCCCCTTCAACGAGGCTTGTGACACCTTGTCCAATCATCCAAATGTACTTTTCTTATAAATTGTTTGTGAGAAATCTATGAAAAGATTTTAAGTGGGACCAACAGGTGTAATCATACCTCTCTGATGTATGGTTGGAGCCTGATTTGGTAAAGAGCTGTAGGTCATTTAGCTTTACATAGTAACTGTCAAATTACAAAAATGACATACTCTTGAACTGAATGAAATAGTTACTAGTAAGTTTAAATAGTAATGAATCATACCACTAATGTTTTCCCTAGAGAGTCAGCCATATCACACAGAACAGCATGCGACCTCCTGACCTCTCCTCTCTCTACTGTAACACAGAACAGCATGCGACCTCCTGACCTCTCCTCTCTCTACTGTAACGCAGAACACCATGTGACCTCCTGACCTCTCCTCTCTCTACTGTAACGCAGAACACCATGTGACCTCCTGACCTCTCCTCTCTCTACTGTAACACAGAACACCATGCGACCTCCTGACCTCTCCTCTCTCTACTGTAACACAGAACACCATGTGACCTCCTGACCTCTCCCCTCTCTACTGTAACACAGAACACCATGTGACCTCCTGACCTCTCCCCTCTCTACTGTAACACAGAACAGCATGCGACCTCCTGACCTCTCCTCTCTCTACTGTAACACAGAACACCATGTGACCTCCTGACCTCTCCTCTCTCTACTGTAACACAGAACAGCATGCGACCTCCTGACCTCTCCTCTCTCTACTGTAACACAGAACACCATGTGACCTCCTGACCTCTCCTCTCTCTACTGTAACACAGAACACCATGTGACCTCCTGACCTCTCCTCTCTCTACTGTAACACAGAACACCATGTGACCTCCTGACCTCTCCCCTCTCTACTGTAACGCAGAACACCATGCGACCTCCTGACCTCTCCTCTCTCTACTGTAACACAGAACACCATGTGACCTCCTGACCTCTCCCCTCTCTACTGTAACACAGAACACCATGTGACCTCCTGACCTCTCCTCTCTCTACTGTAACTCTGTGTCTGAGGTCATCATGATATCCCCACGCTTATCCATGTCGTGTGTGTGTGTGTGCGTGCGTGCGTGCGTGTGTGTGTGTGTGTGTGTGTGTGTGTCACCACGTCTCCCTCTATTAGTCACTTTGTTTTAACATTTCTAGAAGAGACAAACGCAATACTGAATATTAAAAGACGTTCATTTTTAATGATGTCTTGATTTTAATAATGTCTGGACGTATGCTTCAGGGTTAGTACACAGTGCGCTGATAGAGATGTCCTCATTGAATGGAGTCATACAGTGGACGTATGACAGGCGCTGGCACCGGCACAGTTAAAGCTCTGTCTTATTCAAGTGCTCGGATGCTCGGCTTACTTGAAAGAGAAGGAAATCTTGTTTCATTATGAGATCAAGGAAACATCTCATCCGTTATGAGATCAAGGAAACATCTCATCCGTTATGAGATCAAGGAAACATCTCATCCGTTATGAGATCAAGGAAACATCTCATCCGTTATGAGGTCAAGGAAACATCTCATCCGTTATGAGGTCAAGGAAACATCTCATCCGTTATGAGGTCAAGGAAACATCTCATCCGTTATGAGATCAAGGAAACATCTCGTCCGTTATGAGGTCAAGGAAACATCTCGTCCGTTATGAGGTCAAGGAAACATCTCGTCCGTTATGAGGTCAAGGAAACATCTCGTCCGTTATGAGGTCAAGGAAACATCTCGTCCGTTATGAGGTCAAGGAAACATCTCGTCCGTTATGAGGTCAAGGAAACATCTCGTCCGTTATGAGGTCAAGGAAACATCTCATCCGTTATGAGGTCAAGGAAACATCTCCTCCGTTATGAGGTCAAGGAAACATCTCATCCGTTATGAGGTCAAGGAAACATCTCATCCATTATGAGGTCAAGGAAACATCTCATCCGTTATGAGGTCAAGGAAACATCTCAGAGTTCTCAGAGGTCTGCATGCATGTGTGTGTATGTCGGGGAGGTTGTGTTTAAGATAGCGACATATTAAGAGTTTATTTGTATGGTGCTGTAAAATCTGTGCCAGTTACTGGTAGCTTTGGGAAATCTATTATGACCTTATTCAAATCAGTTAAATGTCCCTCATTATCAATCCTTTAATGAGAGAGACAGAGACAGACAGAGACACAGACAAAGACACAGAGAGAGACACACAGAGAGAGACACAGAGACAGACAGAGAGGGAGAGAGATTGAGACAGAGAGAGAGACAGAGAGAGAGACAGAGAGAAAGAGAGAGAGACAGAGAGAGAGACAGAGAGGGAGAGAGATTGAAAGAGAGGCAGAGAGAGAGACAGAGAGGAAGAGAGATTGAGACAGAGAGAGAGACAGAGAGGGAGAGATAGAGAGGCAGCGAGAGAGACAGAGAGAGAGAGACAGAGACAGAGACAGACTGACACAGAGAGAATTTTCCCAAACAATGTACTGAGCAAATGTCAAATTGGATTTTTACCACGTATTCACCCTAATTGACAAATAAACAAACCAAAACAAAGGCAAAGTCTTCTCATGCTTTGTTGATAAAAAAAAGAAGCTTTCGATTGATGGAAAGTGTTGTTGGGGGAAAAACATACGACATTATAAAATCCATGTATACAAACAACAAGTTTGAGGTTAAAATTGGCAAAAACATTTATTTCCACTGGGATGCAGTTTCAGCCTTACCCTCTTCAACATATACAGTACCCGTCAATAGTTTGGAAACCTACTCATTCAAGGGTTTTTCCTTCTATTTTGACTATTTTCTTCATAGTGAAGACATTAAAACTCCGAAATAACACATATGGAATCATGTAGAAATCAAAAAAGTGTTAAACAAATCAAAATATATTTTATATTGTAGATTCTTCAAAGTAGCCACCCTTTGCCTTGATGACAGCTTTGCACACTCTTGGCATTCTCTCAACCAGCTTCATGAGGTAGTCACCTGGAATGCTTTTCCAACAGTCTTGAAGGAGTTCTTCACTATTATTCTACAATGTAGAAAATAGTAAAAAATAAAGAAAAACCCTGGAATTGGTAGGTGTGTCCAAACTTTTGACTGGTACTGTATGTCAATGAATTGGCGAGGACATTAGAACAGCCTGCAGCACCCGGACTCACCCTACTAGAATCTGAAGTCAAATGTCTGCTGTTTGCTGATGATCTGGTGGTTCTATCTGTCACGCCCTGACCATAGAGAGCCTTGATTCGCTATGGTGTTTAGGTCAGAGCGTGACGAGGGGGCGTGTTCTAGTCATTCTATTTCTATGTTGTTGCGTTGTATGGTTAGAGGCAGCTGGTAATCATTGCCTCTAATTGGGGATCATATTTAGGAAGCCCTTTTCTCCCACCTGCTTTGTGGGATATTGTTTTGTTGAGTGCTGATGTGCGCTCTGTTTGTTCACGGTCGGTGTTTGTTTGTTTGTTTGTTTGTTTGTTTGTTTGTTTGTTTATTGTTTGTTGTAGTTTCACATTGGATTAAAAGTATGTGGAACTCTAATCACGCTGCGCCTTGGTCCGTCTTTCCTCACGATCGTGACACTGTCACCGACCAAGGAGGGCCTACAGCAGCACCTACAATTGAAGTCAGAAGTTTACAAACACAGGTTGGAGTCATTAAAACTCGTTTTTCAACCACTCCACAAATTTCTTGTTAACAAACTATAGTTTTGGCAAGTCGGTTAGAACATCTACTTTGTGCATGACACAAGTAATTTTTCCAACAATTGTTTACAGACAGATTATGTCACTTATAATTCACTGTATCACAATTCCAGTGGGTCAGAAGTTTACATACACTAAGTTGACTGTGCCTTTAAACAGCTTGGAACATTCCAGAAAATGATGTCATGGCTTTAGAAGCTTCTGATAGGCCAATTGACATAATTTGAGTCAATTGGAGGTGTACCTGTGGATGTATTTCAAGGCCTACCTTCAAACTCAGTGCCTCTTTGCTTGACATCTTGGGAAAATCAAAAGAAATCAGCCAAGACCTCAGAAAAAATGATGGACCTCCACAAGTCTGTTTCATCCTTGGGAACAATTTCCAAACGCCTGAAGGTACCATGTTTATCTGTACAAACAATAGTACACAAGTATAAACACCATGGGACCACGCAGCCGTCATACCACTCAAGAAGTCTCCTAGACTTTGGTGCGAAAAGTGCAAATCAATTGTCATGACGTTGTCCCTTCCCCTCTCTCTCTGACCCTACTGAAGGACTCTTGAATAGCATTTGTTAAAAATAGAGAGTCTGGGAACATCAAACAAGTGGGGGGAAAGGAACCATATTTTGGTAATAGAACCAGTTGTAAATATGCGTTGGAACTTAATGAGTATGATGTCAGTTCGGTTGTCATCAGAGACATTATGACTGATGACAGGATGACATAAACTGTACCTGGGAAAGTCTACATATTCTAGTTATCAAATTCACATCGAATTGTTGTGCAAGTTAAATGTTTGATATTGAAACTGTTTGTTAAAAGATTAAATGTAATTTTAGCTTCCAAATTAGAGAATTGGGTTTTCATAAGGAAAGTGCCCTGCTTAATCAGTGGCCCGCCCCTGTGAAGAGACAGGGGTTATAAACGATGAAACACACCCTTCTCCCCTCACCACTATATAAGACAATGACACAATGTAACCAGGGTTCCACTACGTGATGTCTGCAGCCTCTGCGTTAAAAGGACACATGTCAAGTACAGAACTAAGCCAACTTCAGCGTGAGCTTTGGTGGAGAATGGTATGAACTTTGAACCCTTATTCACTACAGAAGTGATGCTCCCTAGCCGTTGAGTTAGCAGCGGCCGCTGTAGACGTGGGCTAGGAAAGGACGGACGACGGATCCAGTCTAACACACAACGAAGATACTACTAAGTATCCAATTTACCACCAGAGACATTCTTCCGGGGACAAGAAGATCTGTTGGCCAACCCGGCCAGCATCTACGACCAACCTACCGAAGCGCAGCTCAGAGGAAATATTTATTGCATTTTCCTTTTCCAAATGGGTGGTAATTTAGAATGCATAAGATAATGTATTTACGATGGCATAGCTGCTTTCTTTGTTCCTCAGTCTTCCCGCTCTTTCATTCAAGCCCAACCCCCTTTCTTTGTGTAACAAGCCGCCATGTCAGCTCCGTCCACCAGGGACGTTTTCTGTATGACATAATTTGCATTCTGTGTATATGTAATTCTGTGTGATTAGTTTAGGTATTTGGTAAATAAATAATTAAACCCAATTTTGTATTGCTGATTCAACCTGTTAGCCAGGGTTCGTGAAGATAACCAAGAATTTACAACTTACATTATGAGACTGAAAATAAGGTGACGATTAATATTGACTGCTATCGATGTAAAATAATACTACGTTTTTAAGAGTTTATTCGGAAGATAACGGCTCTATAAACACTCTTCCGTGGTGTCCCGACTTTCTAGTTAATTACATTTACATGATTAGCTAATCAGGTGATATTAGTTACAGAGAAAGGATTTTATAGGATAGCATGTCATATCACTTAATCCGGCATAGCCAAAGACACGACACAATCAACAACAGCAAAGGACCTTGTGAAGATGCTGGAGGAAACAGCTACAAAAGTATCTATATCCACAGTAAAATGAGTCATATATCGACATAACCTGAAAGGCCGCTCAGCAAGGAAGAAGCCACTGCTCCAAAACCACCACAAAAAAGCCAGACTATGGTTTGCAACTACACATGGGGACAAAGATTGTACTTTTTGGAGAAATGTCCTCTGGTCTGATGAAACAAAAATAGAACTGTTTGTCCATAATGACCATTGTTATGTTTGGAGGAAAAAGGGGGAGGCTTGCAAGCCGAAGAACACCATCCCAACTGTGAAGCACGGGGTTGGCAGCATCATGTTGTGGGGGAGCTTTGCTGCAGGAGGGACTGGTGCACTTCACAAAATGGATGGCATCATGAGGGAGGAAAATTATGTGGATATATTGAAGCAAAATCTCAAGACATCAGTCAGGAAGTTAAAGCTTGGTCGCAAATGGGTCTTCCAAATGGACAATGACCCCAAGCATACTTCCAAAGTTGTGGCAAAATGGCTTAAGGACAACAAAGTCAAGGTATTGGAGTGGCCATCACAAAGCCCTGACCTCAATCCAACAGAAAATGTGTGGGCAGAACTGAAAAAGTGTGTGCGAGCAAGGAGGCCTACAAACCTGACTCAGTTACACCAGCTCTGTCAGGAGGAATGGGCCAAAATGCACCCAACTTATTGTGGGAAGCTTGTGGAAGGGTACCAAACGTTTGACCCAAGTTAAACAATTTAAAGGCTATGCTACCAAATACTAATTGAGTGTATGTAAACTTCTGACCCACTGGGAATGTGATGAAAGAAATAAAAGCTGAAATAAATCATTATCTCTACTATTATTCTGACATGTCACATTCTTAAAATAAAGTGGTGATCCTAACTGACCTAAGACAGGGAATTTTTACTAGGATTAAATGTCAGGAATTATGAAAAACTGAGTTTAAATGTATTTGGCTAAGGTGTATGTTAACTTCCGACTTCAACTGTAGATCTTCTGCACATGTTCTGCCAGACCTGGGCCCTAACAGTAAATCTCAGTAAGACCAAAATAATGGTGTTCCAAAAAAGGTCCAGTCGCCAGGACCACAAATACAAATTCCATCTAGACACCGTTGCCCTAGAGCACACAAAAACTATACATACCTCGGCCTAAACATCAGCGCCACAGGTAACTTCCACAAAGCTGTGAACAAGCTGAGAGACAAGGCAAGAAGGGTCTTCTATACCATCAAAAGGAACATAAAATTCAACATACAAATTAGGATCTGGCAAAAAATACTTGAATCAGTTATAGAACACATTGCCCTTTATGGTTGTGAGGTCTGGCGTCCGCTCACCAACCAGGAATTCACAAAATGAGACAAACACCAAATTGAGACTCTGCGTGCATAATTTTGCAAAAATATCCTCTTTGTACAACGTAAAACACCAAATAATTCATGCAGAGCAGAATTAGGCCGATACCCACTAATTATCAAAATCCAGAAAAGAGCCGTTAAATTCTACAACCACCTGAAAGGAAGCGATTCCCAAACCTTCCATAACAAAGCCATCACCTACAGAGAGATGAACCTGGAGGAGAGTTCCCTAAGCAAGCTGGTCCTGGGGCTCTGTTCACAAACACAAATACAGAAGGCAGACCTGTCTCTCAAGAGAAGACAGGCTATGTGCACAATGCCCACAAAATGAGGTGGAAACTGAGCTGCACTTCCTAACCTCCTGACAAATGTATGATCATATTTCAGACACACATTTCCCTCAGATTACACAGATCCACAAAGAACTTGGAAACAAATACAATTTTGATAAACTCCCATATCTACTGGGTGAAATACCACAGTGTGACATCACAGCAGCAAGATTTGTGACCTGTTGCCACAAGAAAAGGTCAACCAGTGAAGAACAAACACCATTGTAAATACAACCCATATTTATGTTGATTTATTTTCCCTTTCGTACTTTTTGTACATCGTTACAACACTGTATATATACATAATATGACATTTGTAATGTCTTTATTCTTCTGGAACTTTTGTGAGTTTAATGTTACTGTTCATTTCTATTGTTTATTTCACTTGTGTATGTTGTCTACTTCACTTGCTTTGGCAATGTTAACATATGTTTCCCATGCCAATAAAGCCCCTTAAATTGAGAGACGGAGAGAGACCAAAGTAGGATTTTCTCCACTTTTCAAGTAAAGGCTTGTCAGATGAAACCTGGTCATTTAAAGGGAGATTACGTTGCAGTGTGGTGGTGGTGGTGTGTGTTTGGTAGTGTGTCTGTGTGTGTGTGTGTGTGTGTTTGGTAGTGTGTGTGTGTGTTTGGTAGTGTGTGTGTGTGTATGTTTGGTAGTGTGTGTGTTTGTGTGTTTGGTAGTGTGTGTGTGTGTGTGTTGGTGGTGTGTGTGTGTGTGTGTGTGTGTGGTGGTGTGTGTATGTTTGGTAGTGTGTGTGTGTGTGTGTTTGGTAGTGTGTGTGTGTGTGTGTGTGGTGGTGGTGTGTGTATGTTTGGTAGTGTGTGTGTGTGTGTGTGTGGTGGTGGTGTGTGTATGTTTGGTAGTGTGTGTGTGTGTGTGTTTGGTAGTGTGTGTGTGGTGTGGTGGTGGTGTGTGTATGTTTGGTAGTGTGTGTGTGTGTGTTTGGTAGTGTGTGTGTGTGTATGTTTGGTAGTGTGTGTGTGATGTTTGGTAGTGTGTGTGTGTGTATGTTTGGTAGTGTGTGTGTATGTTTGGTAGTGTGTGTGTGTGTATGTTTGGTAGTGTGTGTGTGTGTTTGGTAGTGTGTGTGTGTGTATGTTTGGTAGTGTGTGTGTGTGTGTGTTTGGTAGTGTGTGTGTGTGTATGTTTGGTAGTGTGTGTGTGTGTATGTTTGGTAGTGTGTGTGTATGTTTGGTAGTGTGTGTGTGTGTATGTTTGGTAGTGTGTCTGTGTGTTTGGTAGTGTGTGTGTATGTTTGGTAGTGTGTGTGTGTGTATGTTTGGTAGTGTGTGTGTATGTTTGGTAGTGTGTGTGTGTGTATGTTTGGTAGTGTGTGTGTGTGTGTGTTTGGTAGTGTGTGTGTGTGTGTGTATGTTTGGTAGTGTGTGTGTGTGTTTGGTTGGTAGTGTGTGTGTGTATGTTTGGTAGTGTGTGTGTATTTGTGTGTGTATGTTTGGTAGTGTGTGTGTGTGTATGTTTGGTAGTGTGTGTGTGTGTATGTTTGGTAGTGTGTGTGTGTTTGTGTGTGTGTATGTTTGGTAGTGTGTGTGTGTGTATGTTTGGTAGTGTGTGTGTGTGTATGTTTGGTAGTGTGTGTGTGTGTATGTTTGGTAGTGTGTGTGTGTGTGTATGTTTGGTAGTGTGTGTGTGTGTTATGTTTGGTAGTGTGTGTGTGTGTATGTTTGGTAGTGTGTGTGTGTGTGTGTGTTTGGTAGTGTGTGTGTGTGTATGTTTGGTAGTGTGTCTGTGTGTTTGGTAGTGTGTGTGTGTGTGTGTGTGTGTGTGTGTGTGTGTTTGGTAGTGTGTGTGTGTGTGTTTGGTAGTGTGTGTGTGTGTTTGGTAGTGTGTGTGTGTGTGTGTGTGTTTGGTAGTGTGTGTGTGTGTTTTTGGTAGTGTGTCTGTGTGTTTGGTAGTGTGTGTGTGTGTGTGTGTGTGTGTGTGTGTGTGTTTGGTAGTGTGTGTGTGTGTGTTTGGTAGTGTGTGTGTGTGTTTGGTAGTGTGTCTGTGTGTTTGGTAGTGTGTGTGTGTGTGTGTTTTGTAGTGTGTGGTTGTGTGTTTGGTAGTGTGTGTGTGTGTGTTTGGTTGTGTGGGTGTGTGTGTTTGGTAGTGTGTGTGTGTGTGTTTGGTAGTGTGTGTGTGTGTGTGTGTGTTTGGTAGTGTGTGTGTGTGTGTGTGTGTGTTTGGTAGTGTGTGTGTGTGTGTGTGATTGGTAGTGTGTTTGGTAGTGTGTTTGGTAGTGTGTGTGTGTGTGTGTGTGTGTGTGTGTGTGTGTGTGTGTGTGTGTGTGTGTGTGTGTGTGTGTGTGTGTGTGTGTGTGTGTGTGTGTGTGTGTGTGGTAGTGTGTGGTAGTGTGTGTATGTGGTTAACATATTAGAGAGAACACACTTAAATTCACACAGGACACATGAAACATCAGAGATCAGCCCTGGTCCCCTGCCTGTTTACATCAGGTAACATCATGAAACATGTAGAGATCAGCCCTGGTCCCCTGCCTGTTTACATCAGGTAACATCATGAAACATGTTGTAGAGATCAGCCCTGGTCCCTGCCTGTTTACATCAGGTAACATCATGAAACATGTAGAGATCAGCCCTGGTCCCCTGCCTGTTTACATCAGGTAACATGTAGAGATCAGCCCTGGTCCCTGCCTGTTTACATCAGGTAACATCATGAAACATGTTGTAGAGATCAGCCCTGGTCCCCTGCCTGTTTACATCAGGTAACATCATGAAACTGTAGAGATCAGCCCTGGTCCCCTGCCTGTTTACATCAGGTAACATGTAGAGATCAGCCCTGGTCCCTGCCTGTTTACATCAGGTAACATCATGAAACATGTAGAGATCAGCCCTGGTCCCCTGCCTGTTTACATCATGTAACATGTAGAGATCAGCCCTGGCCCCCTGCCTGTTTACATCAGGTAACATCATGAAACATGTAGAGATCAGCCCTGGCCCCCTGCCTGTTTACATCAGGTAACATGTAGAGATCAGCCCTGGTCCCCTGCCTGTTTACATCAGGTAACATCATGAAACATGTAGAGATCAGCCCTGGTCCCCTGCCTGTTTACATCAGGTAACATCAAAAGTAGAGATCAGCCCTGGTCCCTGCCTGTTTACATCAGGTAACATGTAGAGATCAGCCCTGGTCCCCTGCCTGTTTACATCAGGTAACATGTAGAGATCAGCCCTGGTCCCCTGCCTGTTTACATCATGTAACAGGTAGAGATCAGCCCTGGTCCCCTGCCTGTTTACATCAGGTAACATCATGAAACATGTAGAGATCAGCCCTGGTCCCTGCCTGTTTACATCATGAAACATGTAGAGATCAGCCCTGGTCCCCTGCCTGTTTACATCATGTAACATGAAGAGATCAGCCCTGGTCCCTGCTTGTTTACATCAGGTAACATGTAGAGATCAGCCCTGGTCCCTGCCTGTTTACATCAGGCAACATGTAGAGATCAGCCCTGGTCCCTGCCTGTTTACATCAGGCAACATGTAGAGATCAGCCCTGGTCCCTGCCTGTTTACATCAGGTAACATCATAAACATGTAGAGATCAGCCCTGGTCCCCTGCCTGTTTACATCAGGTAACATCATGAAACATGTTGTAGAGATCAGCCCTGGTCCCTGCCTGTTTACATCAGGCAACATGTAGAGATCAGCCCTGGTCCCCTGCCTGTTTACATCAGGTAACATCATGAAACATGTAGAGATCAGCCCTGGTCCCCTGCCTGTTTACATCAGGTAACATCATGAAACATGTTGTAGAGATCAGCCCTGGTCCCCTGCCTGTTTACATCAGGTAACATCATGAAACATGTAGAGATCAGCCCTGGTCCCCTGCCTGTTTACGTCAGGTAACATGTTGTGAGGTCAGCCCTGGTCCCCTGCCTGTTTACATCAGGTAACATCATGAAACATGTTGTAGAGATCAGCCCTGGTCCCCTGCCTGTTTACATCAGGTAACATCATGAAACATGTTGTAGAGATCAGCCCTGGTCCCCTGCCTTTTTACATCAGGTAACATCATGAAATATGTAGAGATCAGCCCTGGCCCCCTGCCTGTTTACATCAGGTAACATCATGAAACATGTAGAGATCAGCCCTGGTCCCCTGCCTGTTTACATCAGGTAACATCATGAAATATGTAGAGATCAGCCCTGGTCCCCTGCCTGTTTACATCATGAAACATGTAGAGATCAGCCCTGGTCCCCTGCCTGTTTACATCAGGTAACATCATGAAACATGTTGTAGAGATCAGCCCTGGTCCCCTGCCTGTTTACATCAGGTAACATCATGAAACATGTAGAGATCAGCCCTGGTCCCCTGCCTGTTTACATCAGGTAACATGTAGAGATCAGCCCTGGCCCCTGCCTGTTTACATCATGTAACATGAAGAGATCAGCCCTTGTCCCCTGCCTGTTTACATCAGGTAACATGTAGAGATCAGCCCTGGTCCCCTGCCTGTTTACATCATGTAACATCATGAAACATGTAGAGATCAGCCCTGGTCCCCTGCCTGTTTACATCATGAAACATGTAGAGATCAGCCCTGGTCCCTGCCTGTTTACATCATGTAACAGGTAGAGATCAGCCCTGGTCCCCTGCCTGTTTACATCAGGTAACATCATGAAACATGTAGAGATCAGCCCTGGTCCCCTGCCTGTTTACATCATGTAACATGAAGAGATCAGCCCTGGTCCCCTGCCTGTTTACATCATGTAACATGAAGAGATCAGCCCTGGTCCCTGCCTGTTTACATCATGTAACATGTAGAGATCAGCCCTGGTCCCTGCCTGTTTACATCAGGTAACATCAGAAACATGTAGAGATCAGCCCTGGCCCCTGCCTGTTTACATCAGGTAACATGTAGAGATCAGCCCTGGTCCCTGCCTGTTTACATCAGGTAACATCATGAAACATGTAGAGATCAGCCCTGGTCCCCTGCCTGTTTACATCAGGTAACATGTAGAGATCAGCCCTGGTCCCTGCCTGTTTACATCATGTAACAGGTAGAGATCAGCCCTGGTCCCCTGCCTGTTTACATCAGGTAACATCATGAAACATGTAGAGATCAGCCCTGGCCCCTGCCTGTTTACATCAGGTAACATGTAGAGATCAGGCCTGGTCCCTGCCTGTTTACATCAGGTAACATCATGAAACATGTAGAGATCAGCCCTGGTCCCCTGCCTGTTTACATCAGGTAACATGTAGAGATCAGCCCTGGTCCCCTGCCTGTTTACATCATGTAACATGAAGAGATCAGCCCTGGTCACAGCCTGTTTACATCAGGTAACATGTAGAGATCAGCCCTGGTCCCTGCCTGTTTACATCAGGCAACATGTAGAGATCAGCCCTGGTCCCTGCCTGTTTACATCAGGTAACATCATGAAACATGTAGAGATCAGCCCTGGCCCCCTGCCTGTTTACATCAGGTAACATCCTGTAGAGATCAGCCCTGGTCCCCTGCCTGTTTACATCAGGTAACATAACAGTAGAGATCAGCCCTGGTCCCTGCCTGTTTACATCAGGTAACATGTAGAGATCAGCCCTGGTCCCTGCCTGTTTACATCAGGTAACATCATGAAACATGTAGAGATCAGCCCTGGTCCCTGCCTGTTTACATCAGGTAACATGTAGAGATCAGCCCTGGTCCCTGCCTGTTTACATCAGGTAACATCATGAAACATGTAGAGATCAGCCCTGGTCCCCTGCCTGTTTACATCAGGTAACATGTAGAGATCAGCCCTGGTCCCTGCCTGTTTACATCAGGTAACATCATGAAACATGTAGAGATCAGCCCTGGTCCCCTGCCTGTTTACATCAGGTAACATGCAGAGATCAGCCCTGGTCCCCTGCCTGTTTACATCAGGTAACATCATGAAACATGTAGAGATCAGCCCTGGTCCCCTGCCTGTTTACATCAGGTAACATCATGAAACATGTAGAGATCAGCCCCTGGTCCCTGCCTGTTTACATCAGGTAACATGTAGAGATCAGCCCTGGTCCCGCCTGTTTACATCAGGTAACATCATGAAACATGTAGAGATCAGCCCTGGTCCCCTGCCTGTTTACATCAGGTAACATCATGAAACATGTAGAGATCAGCCCTGGTCCCCTGCCTGTTTACATCAGGTAACATCATGAAACATGTAGAGATCAGCCCTGGTCCCCTGCCTGTTTACATCAGGTAACATCATGAAACATGTAGAGATCAGCCCTGGTCCCCTGCCTGTTTACATCAGGTAACATCATGAAACATGTAGAGATCAGCCCTGGTCCCTGCCTGTTTACATCAGGTAACATGTAGAGATCAGCCCTGGTCCCTGCCTGTTTACATCAGGTAACATGTAGAGATCAGCCCTGGTCCCCTGCCTGTTTACATCAGGTAACATGTAGAGATCAGCCCTGGTCCCCTGCCTGTTTACATCAGGTAACATCATGAAACATGTAGAGATCAGCCCTGGTCCCTGCCTGTTTACATCATGAAACATGTAGAGATCAGCCCTGGTCCCCTGCCTGTTTACATCATGTAACATGAAGAGATCAGCCCTGGTCCCTGCTTGTTTACACCAGGTAACATGTAGAGATCAGCCCTGGTCCCTGCCTGTTTACATCAGGCAACATGTAGAGATCAGCCCTGGTCCCTGCCTGTTTACATCAGGCAAAATGTAGAGATCAGCCCTGGTCCCTGCCTGTTTACATCAGGTAACATCATGAAACATGTAGAGATCAGCCCTGGTCCCCTGCCTGTTTACATCAGGTAACATCATGAAACATGTTGTAGAGATCAGCCCTGGTCCCCTGCCTGTTTACATCAGGTAACATCATGTAACATGTTGTGAGGTCAGCCCTGGTCCCCTGCCTGTTTACATCAGGTAACATCATGAAACATGTTGTAGAGATCAGCCCTGGTCCCCTGCCTGTTTACATCAGGTAACATCATGAAATATGTAGAGATCAGCCCTGGTCCCCTGCCTGTTTACGTCATGTAACATGTTGTGAGGTCAGCCCTGGTCCCTGCCTGTTTACATCAGGTAACATCATGAAACATGTTGTAGAGATCAGCCCTGGTCCCCTGCCTGTTTACATCAGGTAACATCATGAAATATGTAGAGATCAGCCCTGGTCCCCTGCCTGTTTACATCATGAAACATGTAGAGATCAGCCCTGGTCCCCTGCCTGTTTACATCAGGTAACATCATGAAACATGTTGTAGAGATCAGCCCTGGTCCCCTGCCTGTTTACATCAGGTAACATCATGAAACATGTAGAGATCAGCCCTGGTCCCCTGCCTGTTTACATCAGGTAACATGTAGAGATCAGCCCTGGCCCCTGCCTGTTTACATCATGTAACATGAAGAGATCAGCCCTTGTCCCCTGCCTGTTTACATCATGTAACAGGTAGAGATCAGCCCTGGTCCCTGCCTGTTTACATCAGGTAACATCATGAAACATGTAGAGATCAGCCCTGGTCCCCTGCCTGTTTACATCATGTAACATGAAGAGATCAGCCCTGGTCCCCTGCCTGTTTACATCATGTAACATGAAGAGATCAGCCCTGGTCCCTGCCTGTTTACATCATGTAACAGGTAGAGATCAGCCCTGGTCCCTGCCTGTTTACATCAGGTAACATCATGAAACATGTAGAGATCAGCCCTGGCCCCTGCCTGTTTACATCAGGTAACATGTAGAGATCAGGCCTGGTCCCTGCCTGTTTACATCAGGTAACATCATGAAACATGTAGAGATCAGCCCTGGTCCCCTGCCTGTTTACATCAGGTAACATGTAGAGATCAGCCCTGGTCCCCTGCCTGTTTACATCATGTAACATGAAGAGATCAGCCCTGGTCACAGCCTGTTTACATCAGGTAACATGTAGAGATCAGCCCTGGTCCCTGCCTGTTTACATCAGGCAACATGTAGAGATCAGCCCTGGTCCCCTGCCTGTTTACATCAGGTAACATCATGAAACATGTAGAGATCAGCCCTGGCCCCCTGCCTGTTTACATCAGGTAACATCATGAAACATGTAGAGATCAGCCCTGGTCCCTGCCTGTTTACATCAGGTAACATGTAGAGATCAGCCCTGGTCCCTGCCTGTTTACATCAGGTAACATGTAGAGATCAGCCCTGGTCCCTGCCTGTTTACATCAGGTAACATCATGAAACATGTAGAGATCTGCCCTGGTCCCTGCCTGTTTACATCAGGTAACATGTAGAGATCAGCCCTGGTCCCTGCCTGTTTACATCAGGTAACATCATGAAACATGTAGAGATCAGCCCTGGTCCCCTGCCTGTTTACATCAGGTAACATGTAGAGATCAGCCCTGGTCCCTGCCTGTTTACATCAGGTAACATCATGAAACATGTAGAGATCAGCCCTGGTCCCCTGCCTGTTTACATCAGGTAACATGCAGAGATCAGCCCTGGTCCCCTGCCTGTTTACATCAGGTAACATCATGAAACATGTAGAGATCAGCCCTGGTCCCTGCCTGTTTACATCAGGTAACATCATGAAACATGTAGAGATCAGCCCTGGTCCCCTGCCTGTTTACATCAGGTAACATCATGAAACATGTAGAGATCAGCCCTGGTCCCTGCCTGTTTACATCAGGTAACATCATGAAACATGTAGAGATCAGCCCTGGTCCCCTGCCTGTTTACATCAGGTAACATCATGAAACATGTTGTAGAGATCAGCCCTGGTCCCCTGCCTGTTTACATCAGGTAACATCATGAAATATGTAGAGATCAGCCCTGGTCCCCTGCCTGTTTACGTCATGTAACATGTTGTGAGGTCAGCCCTGGTCCCTGCCTGTTTACATCAGGTAACATCATGAAACATGTTGTAGAGATCAGCCCTGGTCCCCTGCCTGTTTACATCAGGTAACATCATGAAATATGTAGAGATCAGCCCTGGTCCCCTGCCTGTTTACATCATGAAACATGTAGAGATCAGCCCTGGTCCCCTGCCTGTTTACATCAGGTAACATCATGAAACATGTTGTAGAGATCAGCCCTGGTCCCCTGCCTGTTTACATCAGGTAACATCATGAAACATGTAGAGATCAGCCCTGGTCCCCTGCCTGTTTACATCAGGTAACATGTAGAGATCAGCCCTGGTCCCTGCCTGTTTACATCAGGTAACATCATGAAACATGTAGAGATCAGCCCTGGTCCCCTGCCTGTTTACATCATGTAACATGAAGAGATCAGCCCTGGTCCCCTGCCTGTTTACATCATGTAACATGAAGAGATCAGCCCTGGTCCCTGCCTGTTTACATCATGTAACAGGTAGAGATCAGCCCTGGTCCCTGCCTGTTTACATCAGGTAACATCATGAAACATGTAGAGATCAGCCCTGGCCCCTGCCTGTTTACATCAGGTAACATGTAGAGATCAGGCCTGGTCCCTGCCTGTTTACATCAGGTAACATCATGAAACATGTAGAGATCAGCCCTGGTCCCCTGCCTGTTTACATCAGGTAACATGTAGAGATCAGCCCTGGTCCCCTGCCTGTTTACATCATGTAACATGAAGAGATCAGCCCTGGTCAAAGCCTGTTTACATCAGGTAACATGTAGAGATCAGCCCTGGTCCCTGCCTGTTTACATCAGGCAACATGTAGAGATCAGCCCTGGTCCCTGCCTGTTTACATCAGGTAACATCATGAAACATGTAGAGATCAGCCCTGGCCCCCTGCCTGTTTACATCAGGTAACATCATGAAACATGTAGAGATCAGCCCTGGTCCCTGCCTGTTTACATCAGGTAACATGTAGAGATCAGCCCTGGTCCCTGCCTGTTTACATCAGGTAACATGTAGAGATCAGCCCTGGTCCCCTGCCTGTTTACATCATGTAACATGAAGAGATCAGCCCTGGTCCCTGCTTGTTTACACCAGGTAACATGTAGAGATCAGCCCTGGTCCCTGCCTGTTTACATCAGGCAACATGTAGAGATCAGCCCTGGTCCCTGCCTGTTTACATCAGGCAAAATGTAGAGATCAGCCCTGGTCCCTGCCTGTTTACATCAGGTAACATCATGAAACATGTAGAGATCAGCCCTGGTCCCCTGCCTGTTTACATCAGGTAACATCATGAAACATGTTGTAGAGATCAGCCCTGGTCCCCTGCCTGTTTACATCAGGTAACATCATGAAACATGTTGTAGAGATCAGCCCTGGTCCCCTGCCTGTTTACATCAGGTAACATCATGAAATATGTAGAGATCAGCCCTGGTCCCCTGCCTGTTTACGTCATGTAACATGTTGTGAGGTCAGCCCTGGTCCCTGCCTGTTTACATCAGGTAACATCATGAAACATGTTGTAGAGATCAGCCCTGGTCCCCTGCCTGTTTACATCAGGTAACATCATGAAATATGTAGAGATCAGCCCTGGTCCCCTGCCTGTTTACATCATGAAACATGTAGAGATCAGCCCTGGTCCCCTGCCTGTTTACATCAGGTAACATCATGAAACATGTTGTAGAGATCAGCCCTGGTCCCCTGCCTGTTTACATCAGGTAACATCATGAAACATGTAGAGATCAGCCCTGGTCCCCTGCCTGTTTACATCAGGTAACATGTAGAGATCAGCCCCGGCCCCTGCCTGTTTACATCAGGTAACATGTAGAGATCAGGCCTGGTCCCTGCCTGTTTACATCAGGTAACATCATGAAACATGTAGAGATCAGCCCTGGTCCCCTGCCTGTTTACATCAGGTAACATGTAGAGATCAGCCCTGGTCCCCTGCCTGTTTACATCATGTAACATGTAGAGATCAGCCCTGGTCCCCGCCTGTTTACATCAGGTAACATGTAGAGATCAGCCCTGGTCCCTGCCTGTTTACATCAGGCAACATCATGTAGAGATCAGCCCTGGTCCCTGCCTGTTTACATCAGGTAACATCATGAAACATGTAGAGATCAGCCCTGGCCCCCTGCCTGTTTACATCAGGTAACATCATAAACATGTAGAGATCAGCCCTGGTCCCTGCCTGTTTACATCAGGTAACATCTGTAGAGATCAGCCCTGGTCCCTGCCTGTTTACATCAGGTAACATGTAGAGATCAGCCCTGGTCCCTGCCTGTTTACATCAGGTAACATCATGAAACATGTAGAGATCAGCCCTGGTCCCCTGCCTGTTTACATCAGGTAACATGCAGAGATCAGCCCTGGTCCCCTGCCTGTTTACATCAGGTAACATCATGAAACATGTAGAGATCAGCCCTGGTCCCTGCCTGTTTACATCAGGTAACATCATGAAACATGTAGAGATAAGCCCTGGTCCCTGCCTGTTTACATCAGGTAACATCATGAAACATGTAGAGATCAGCCCTGGTCCCTGCCTGTTTACATCAGGTAACATCATGAAACATGTAGAGATCAGCCCTGGTCCCCTGCCTGTTTACATCAGGTAACATCATGAAACATGTAGAGATCAGCCCTGGTCCCCTGCCTGTTTACATCAGGTAACATCATGAAACATGTTGTAGAGATCAGCCCTGGTCCCCTGCCTGTTTACATCAGGTAACATCATGAAATATGTAGAGATCAGCCCTGGTCCCCTGCCTGTTTACGTCATGTAACATGTTGTGAGGTCAGCCCTGGTCCCTGCCTGTTTACATCAGGTAACATCATGAAACATGTTGTAGAGATCAGCCCTGGTCCCCTGCCTGTTTACATCAGGTAACATCATGAAATATGTAGAGATCAGCCCTGGTCCCCTGCCTGTTTACATCATGAAACATGTAGAGATCAGCCCTGGTCCCCTGCCTGTTTACATCAGGTAACATCATGAAACATGTTGTAGAGATCAGCCCTGGTCCCTGCCTGTTTACATCAGGTAACATCATGAAACATGTAGAGATCAGCCCTGGTCCCCTGCCTGTTTACATCAGGTAACATGTAGAGATCAGCCCTGGTCCCTGCCTGTTTACATCAGGTAACATCATGAAACATGTAGAGATCAGCCCTGGTCCCCTGCCTGTTTACATCATGTAACATCATGAAACATGTAGAGATCAGCCCTGGTCCCTGCCTGTTTACATCATGAAACATGAAGAGATCAGCCCTGGTCCCCTGCCTGTTTACATCATGTAACATGAAGAGATCAGCCCTGGTCCCTGCCTGTTTACATCATGTAACATGAAGAGATCAGCCCTGGTCCCCTGCCTGTTTACATCATGTAACATGAAGAGATCAGCCCTGGTCCCTGCCTGTTTACATCATGTAACAGGTAGAGATCAGCCCTGGTCCCTGCCTGTTTACATCAGGTAACATCATGAAACATGTAGAGATCAGCCCTGGCCCCTGCCTGTTTACATCAGGTAACATGTAGAGATCAGGCCTGGTCCCTGCCTGTTTACATCAGGTAACATCATGAAACATGTAGAGATCAGCCCTGGTCCCCTGCCTGTTTACATCAGGTAACATGTAGAGATCAGCCCTGGTCCCCTGCCTGTTTACATCATGTAACATGAAGAGATCAGCCCTGGTCAAAGCCTGTTTACATCAGGTAACATCATGAAACATATAGAGATCAGCCCTGGTCCCTGCCTGTTTACATCAGGTAACATCATGAAACATGTAGAGATCAGCCCTGGTCCCCTGCCTGTTTACATCAGGTAACATCATGAAACATGTTGTAGAGATCAGCCCTGGTCCCCTGCCTGTTTACATCAGGTAACATCATGAAATATGTAGAGATCAGCCCTGGTCCCCTGCCTGTTTACGTCATGTAACATGTTGTGAGGTCAGCCCTGGTCCCTGCCTGTTTACATCAGGTAACATCATGAAACATGTTGTAGAGATCAGCCCTGGTCCCCTGCCTGTTTACATCAGGTAACATCATGAAATATGTAGAGATCAGCCCTGGTCCCCTGCCTGTTTACATCATGAAACATGTAGAGATCAGCCCTGGTCCCCTGCCTGTTTACATCAGGTAACATCATGAAACATGTTGTAGAGATCAGCCCTGGTCCCCTGCCTGTTTACATCAGGTAACATCATGAAACATGTAGAGATCAGCCCTGGTCCCCTGCCTGTTTACATCAGGTAACATGTAGAGATCAGCCCTGGTCCCTGCCTGTTTACATCAGGTAACATCATGAAACATGTAGAGATCAGCCCTGGTCCCCTGCCTGTTTACATCATGTAACATGAAGAGATCAGCCCTGGTCCCCTGCCTGTTTACATCATGTAACATGAAGAGATCAGCCCTGGTCCCTGCCTGTTTACATCATGTAACAGGTAGAGATCAGCCCTGGTCCCTGCCTGTTTACATCAGGTAACATCATGAAACATGTAGAGATCAGCCCTGGCCCCTGCCTGTTTACATCAGGTAACATGTAGAGATCAGGCCTGGTCCCTGCCTGTTTACATCAGGTAACATCATGAAACATGTAGAGATCAGCCCTGGTCCCCTGCCTGTTTACATCAGGTAACATGTAGAGATCAGCCCTGGTCCCCTGCCTGTTTACATCATGTAACATGAAGAGATCAGCCCTGGTCAAAGCCTGTTTACATCAGGTAACATGTAGAGATCAGCCCTGGTCCCTGCCTGTTTACATCAGGCAACATGTAGAGATCAGCCCTGGTCCCTGCCTGTTTACATCAGGTAACATCATGAAACATGTAGAGATCAGCCCTGGCCCCCTGCCTGTTTACATCAGGTAACATCATGAAACATGTAGAGATCAGCCCTGGTCCCTGCCTGTTTACATCAGGTAACATGTAGAGATCAGCCCTGGTCCCTGCCTGTTTACATCAGGTAACATGTAGAGATCAGCCCTGGTCCCCTGCCTGTTTACATCATGTAACATGAAGAGATCAGCCCTGGTCCCTGCTTGTTTACACCAGGTAACATGTAGAGATCAGCCCTGGTCCCTGCCTGTTTACATCAGGCAACATGTAGAGATCAGCCCTGGTCCCTGCCTGTTTACATCAGGCAAAATGTAGAGATCAGCCCTGGTCCCTGCCTGTTTACATCAGGTAACATCATGAAACATGTAGAGATCAGCCCTGGTCCCCTGCCTGTTTACATCAGGTAACATCATGAAACATGTTGTAGAGATCAGCCCTGGTCCCCTGCCTGTTTACATCAGGTAACATCATGAAACATGTTGTAGAGATCAGCCCTGGTCCCCTGCCTGTTTACATCAGGTAACATCATGAAATATGTAGAGATCAGCCCTGGTCCCCTGCCTGTTTACGTCATGTAACATGTTGTGAGGTCAGCCCTGGTCCCTGCCTGTTTACATCAGGTAACATCATGAAACATGTTGTAGAGATCAGCCCTGGTCCCCTGCCTGTTTACATCAGGTAACATCATGAAATATGTAGAGATCAGCCCTGGTCCCCTGCCTGTTTACATCATGAAACATGTAGAGATCAGCCCTGGTCCCCCTGCCTGTTTACATCAGGTAACATCATGAAACATGTTGTAGAGATCAGCCCTGGTCCCCTGCCTGTTTACATCAGGTAACATCATGAAACATGTAGAGATCAGCCCTGGTCCCCTGCCTGTTTACATCAGGTAACATGTAGAGATCAGCCCTGGCCCCTGCCTGTTTACATCATGTAACATGAAGAGATCAGCCCTTGGCCCCTGCCTGTTTACATCATGTAACAGGTAGAGATCAGCCCTGGTCCCTGCCTGTTTACATCAGGTAACATCATGAAACATGTAGAGATCAGCCCTGGTCCCCTGCCTGTTTACATCATGTAACATGAAGAGATCAGCCCTGGTCCCCTGCCTGTTTACATCATGTAACATGAAGAGATCAGCCCTGGTCCCTGCCTGTTTACATCATGTAACAGGTAGAGATCAGCCCTGGTCCCTGCCTGTTTACATCAGGTAACATCATGAAACATGTAGAGATCAGCCCTGGCCCCTGCCTGTTTACATCAGGTAACATGTAGAGATCAGGCCTGGTCCCTGCCTGTTTACATCAGGTAACATCATGAAACATGTAGAGATCAGCCCTGGTCCCCTGCCTGTTTACATCAGGTAACATGTAGAGATCAGCCCTGGTCCCCTGCCTGTTTACATCATGTAACATGAAGAGATCAGCCCTGGTCACAGCCTGTTTACATCAGGTAACATGTAGAGATCAGCCCTGGTCCCTGCCTGTTTACATCAGGCAACATGTAGAGATCAGCCCTGGTCCCTGCCTGTTTACATCAGGTAACATCATGAAACATGTAGAGATCAGCCCTGGCCCCCTGCCTGTTTACATCAGGTAACATCATGAAACATGTAGAGATCAGCCCTGGTCCCTGCCTGTTTACATCAGGTAACATGTAGAGATCAGCCCTGGTCCCTGCCTGTTTACATCAGGTAACATGTAGAGATCAGCCCTGGTCCCTGCCTGTTTACATCAGGTAACATCATGAAACATGTAGAGATCAGCCCTGGTCCCTGCCTGTTTACATCAGGTAACATGTAGAGATCAGCCCTGGTCCCTGCCTGTTTACATCAGGTAACATCATGAAACATGTAGAGATCAGCCCTGGTCCCCTGCCTGTTTACATCAGGTAACATGTAGAGATCAGCCCTGGTCCCTGCCTGTTTACATCAGGTAACATCATGAAACATGTAGAGATCAGCCCTGGTCCCCTGCCTGTTTACATCAGGTAACATGCAGAGATCAGCCCTGGTCCCCTGCCTGTTTACATCAGGTAACATCATGAAACATGTAGAGATCAGCCCTGGTCCCTGCCTGTTTACATCAGGTAACATCATGAAACATGTAGAGATAAGCCCTGGTCCCTGCCTGTTTACATCAGGTAACATCATGAAACATGTAGAGATCAGCCCTGGTCCCTGCCTGTTTACATCAGGTAACATCATGAAACATGTAGAGATCAGCCCCTGGTCCCCTGCCTGTTTACATCAGGTAACATCATGAAACATGTAGAGATCAGCCCTGGTCCCCTGCCTGTTTACATCAGGTAACATCATGAAACATGTTGTAGAGATCAGCCCTGGTCCCCTGCCTGTTTACATCAGGTAACATCATGAAATATGTAGAGATCAGCCCTGGTCCCCTGCCTGTTTACGTCATGTAACATGTTGTGAGGTCAGCCCTGGTCCCTGCCTGTTTACATCAGGTAACATCATGAAACATGTTGTAGAGATCAGCCCTGGTCCCCTGCCTGTTTACATCAGGTAACATCATGAAATATGTAGAGATCAGCCCTGGTCCCCTGCCTGTTTACATCATGAAACATGTAGAGATCAGCCCTGGTCCCCTGCCTGTTTACATCAGGTAACATCATGAAACATGTTGTAGAGATCAGCCCTGGTCCCCTGCCTGTTTACATCAGGTAACATCATGAAACATGTAGAGATCAGCCCTGGTCCCCTGCCTGTTTACATCAGGTAACATGTAGAGATCAGCCCTGGTCCCTGCCTGTTTACATCAGGTAACATCATGAAACATGTAGAGATCAGCCCTGGTCCCCTGCCTGTTTACATCATGTAACATCATGAAACATGTAGAGATCAGCCCTGGTCCCTGCCTGTTTACATCATGAAACATGAAGAGATCAGCCCTGGTCCCCTGCCTGTTTACATCATGTAACATGAAGAGATCAGCCCTGGTCCCTGCCTGTTTACATCATGTAACATGAAGAGATCAGCCCTGGTCCCCTGCCTGTTTACATCATGTAACATGAAGAGATCAGCCCTGGTCCCTGCCTGTTTACATCATGTAACAGGTAGAGATCAGCCCTGGTCCCTGCCTGTTTACATCAGGTAACATCATGAAACATGTAGAGATCAGCCCTGGCCCCTGCCTGTTTACATCAGGTAACATGTAGAGATCAGGCCTGGTCCCTGCCTGTTTACATCAGGTAACATCATGAAACATGTAGAGATCAGCCCTGGTCCCCTGCCTGTTTACATCAGGTAACATGTAGAGATCAGCCCTGGTCCCCTGCCTGTTTACATCATGTAACATGAAGAGATCAGCCCTGGTCAAAGCCTGTTTACATCAGGTAACATGTAGAGATCAGCCCTGGTCCCTGCCTGTTTACATCAGGCAACATGTAGAGATCAGCCCTGGTCCCTGCCTGTTTACATCAGGTAACATGTAGAGATCAGCCCTGGTCCCTGCCTGTTTACATCAGGTAACATGTAGAGATCAGCCCTGGTCCCTGCCTGTTTACATCAGGTAACATCATGAAACATGTAGAGATCAGCCCTGGTCCCTGCCTGTTTACATCAGGTAACATGTAGAGATCAGCCCTGGTCCCTGCCTGTTTACATCAGGTAACATGTAGAGATCAGCCCTGGTCCCTGCCTGTTTACATCAGGTAACATCATGAAACATGTAGAGATCAGCCCTGGTCCCTGCCTGTTTACATCAGGTAACATGTAGAGATCAGCCCTGGTCCCTGCCTGTTTACATCAGGTAACATCATGAAACATGTAGAGATCAGCCCTGGTCCCCTGCCTGTTTACATCAGGTAACATGTAGAGATCAGCCCTGGTCCCTGCCTGTTTACATCAGGTAACATCATGAAACATGTAGAGATCAGCCCTGGTCCCCTGCCTGTTTACATCAGGTAACATGCAGAGATCAGCCCTGGTCCCCTGCCTGTTTACATCAGGTAACATCATGAAACATGTAGAGATCAGCCCTGGTCCCTGCCTGTTTACATCAGGTAACATCATGAAACATGTAGAGATCAGCCCTGGTCCCTGCCTGTTTACATCAGGTAACATCATGAAACATGTAGAGATCAGCCCTGGTCCCCTGCCTGTTTACATCAGGTAACATCATGAAACATGTAGAGATCAGCCCTGGTCCCCTGCCTGTTTACATCAGGTAACATCATGAAACATGTAGAGATCAGCCCTGGTCCCCTGCCTGTTTACATCAGGTAACATCATGAAACATGTAGAGATAAGCCCTGGTCCCTGCCTGTATACATCAGGTAACATGTAGAGATCAGCCCTGGTCCCTGCCTGTTTACACCAGGTAACATGTAGAGATCAGCCCTGGTCCCTGCCTGTTTACATCAGGTAACATGTAGAGATCAGCCCTGGTCCCCTGCCTGTTTACATCAGGTAACATGTAGAGATCAGCCCTGGTCCCCTGCCTGTTTACATCAGGTAACATCATGAAACATGTAGAGATCAGCCCTGGTCCCTGCCTGTTTACATCATGAAACATGTAGAGATCAGCCCTGGTCCCCTGCCTGTTTACATCATGTAACATGAAGAGATCAGCCCTGGTCCCTGCTTGTTTACATCAGGTAACATGTAGAGATCAGCCCTGGTCCCTGCCTGTTTACATCAGGTAACATCATGAAACATGTTGTAGAGATCAGCCCTGGTCCCCTGCCTGTTTACATCAGGTAACATCATGAAACATGTTGTAGAGATCAGCCCTGGTCCCCTGCCTGTTTACATCAGGTAACATCATGAAATATGTAGAGATCAGCCCTGGTCCCCTGCCTGTTTACGTCATGAAACATGTAGAGATCAGCCCTGGTCCCCTGCCTGTTTACATCAGGTAACATCATGAAACATGTTGTAGAGATCAGCCCTGGTCCCCTGCCTGTTTACATCAGGTAACATCATGAAACATGTAGAGATCAGCCCTGGTCCCCTGCCTGTTTACATCAGGTAACATGTAGAGATCAGCCCTGGCCCCTGCCTGTTTACATCATGTAACATGAAGAGATCAGCCCTTGTCCCCTGCCTGTTTACATCAGGTAACATGTAGAGATCAGCCCTGGTCCCTGCCTGTTTACATCATGTAACATCATGAAACATGTAGAGATCAGCCCTGGTCCCCTGCCTGTTTACATCATGAAACATGTAGAGATCAGCCCTGGTCCCTGCCTGTTTACATCATGTAACAGGTAGAGATCAGCCCTGGTCCTTGCCTGTTTACATCAGGTAACATCATGAAACATGTAGAGATCAGCCCTGGTCCCCTGCCTGTTTACATCAGGTAACATCATGAAACATGTTGTAGAGATCAGCCCTGGTCCCTGCCTGTTTACATCATGTAACATGAAGAGATCAGCCCTGGTCCCTGCCTGTTTACATCATGTAACATGAAGAGATCAGCCCTGGTCCCTGCCTGTTTACATCATGTAACATGAAGAGATCAGCCCTGGTCCCTGCCTGTTTACATCATGTAACAGGTAGAGATCAGCCCTGGTCCCTGCCTGTTTACATCAGGTAACATCATGAAACATGTAGAGATCAGCCCTGGCCCCTGCCTGTTTACATCAGGTAACATGTAGAGATCAGGCCTGGTCCCTGCCTGTTTACATCAGGTAACATCATGAAACATGTAGAGATCAGCCCTGGTCCCCTGCCTGTTTACATCAGGTAACATGTAGAGATCAGCCCTGGTCCCCTGCCTGTTTACATCATGTAACATGAAGAGATCAGCCCTGGTCACAGCCTGTTTACATCAGGTAACATGTAGAGATCAGCCCTGGTCCCTGCCTGTTTACATCAGGCAACATGTAGAGATCAGCCCTGGTCCCTGCCTGTTTACATCAGGTTACATCATGAAACATGTAGAGATCAGCCCTGGCCCCCTGCCTGTTTACATCAGGTAACATCATGAAACATGTAGAGATCAGCCCTGGTCCCTGACTGTTTACATCAGGTAACATGTAGAGATCAGCCCTGGTCCCTGCCTGTTTACATCAGGTAACATGTAGAGATCAGCCCTGGTCCCTGCCTGTTTACATCAGATAACATCATGAAACATGTAGAGATCAGCCCTGGTCCCTGCCTGTTTACATCAGGTAACATGTAGAGATCAGCCCTGGTCCCTGCCTGTTTACATCAGGTAACATCATGAAACATGTAGAGATCAGCCCTGGTCCCCTGCCTGTTTACATCAGGTAACATGTAGAGATCAGCCCTGGTCCCTGCCTGTTTACATCAGGTAACATCATGAAACATGTAGAGATCAGCCCTGGTCCCCTGCCTGTTTACATCAGGTAACATGCAGAGATCAGCCCTGGTCCCCTGCCTGTTTACATCAGGTAACATCATGAAACATGTAGAGATCAGCCCTGGTCCCTGCCTGTTTACATCAGGTAACATCATGAAACATGTAGAGATCAGCCCTGGTCCCTGCCTGTTTACATCAGGTAACATCATGAAACATGTAGAGATCAGCCCTGGTCCCCTGCCTGTTTACATCAGGTAACATCATGAAACATGTTGTAGAGATCAGCCCTGGTCCCCTGCCTGTTTACATCAGGTAACATCATGAAATATGTAGAGATCAGCCCTGGTCCCTGCCTGTATACATCAGGTAACATGTAGAGATCAGCCCTGGTCCCTGCCTGTTTACACCAGGTAACATGTAGAGATCAGCCCTGGTCCCTGCCTGTTTACATCAGGTAACATGTAGAGATCAGCCCTGGTCCCCTGCCTGTTTACATCAGGTAACATGTAGAGATCAGCCCTGGTCCCCTGCCTGTTTACATCAGGTAACATCATGAAACATGTAGAGATCAGCCCTGGTCCCTGCCTGTTTACATCATGAAACATGTAGAGATCAGCCCTGGTCCCCTGCCTGTTTACATCATGTAACATGAAGAGATCAGCCCTGGTCCCTGCTTGTTTACATCAGGTAACATGTAGAGATCAGCCCTGGTCCCTGCCTGTTTACATCAGGTAACATCATGAAACATGTTGTAGAGATCAGCCCTGGTCCCCTGCCTGTTTACATCAGGTAACATCATGAAACATGTTGTAGAGATCAGCCCTGGTCCGCTGCCTGTTTACATCAGGTAACATCATGAAACATGTAGAGATCAGCCCTGGTCCCCTGCCTGTTTACATCAGGTAACATGTAGAGATCAGCCCTGGCCCCTGCCTGTTTACATCATGTAACATGAAGAGATCAGCCCTTGTCCCCTGACTGTTTACATCAGGTAACATGTAGAGATCAGCCCTGGTCCCTGCCTGTTTACATCATGTAACATCATGAAACATGTAGAGATCAGCCCTGGTCCCCTGCCTGTTTACATCATGAAACATGTAGAGATCAGCCCTGGTCCCTGCCTGTTTACATCATGTAACAGGTAGAGATCAGCCCTGGTCCCTGCCTGTTTACACCAGGTAACATGTAGAGATCAGCCCTGGTCCCCTGCCTGTTTACATCATGTAACATGAAGAGATCAGCCCTGGTCCCCTGCCTGTTTACATCATGTAACATGAAGAGATCAGCCCTGGTCCCTGCCTGTTTACATCATGTAACAGGTAGAGATCAGCCCTGGTCCCTGCCTGTTTACATCAGGTAACATCATGAAACATGTAGAGATCAGCCCTGGCCCCTGCCTGTTTACATCAGGTAACATGTAGAGATCAGGCCTGGTCCCTGCCTGTTTACATCAGGTAACATCATGAAACATGTAGAGATCAGCCCTGGTCCCCTGCCTGTTTACATCAGGTAACATGTAGAGATCAGCCCTGGTCCCCTGCCTGTTTACATCATGTAACATGAAGAGATCAGCCCTGGTCACAGCCTGTTTACATCAGGTAACATGTAGAGATCAGCCCTGGTCCCTGCCTGTTTACATCAGGCAACATGTAGAGATCAGCCCTGGTCCCTGCCTGTTTACATCAGGTAACATCATGAAACATGTAGAGATCAGCCCTGGTCCCCTGCCTGTTTACATCAGGTAACATGTAGAGATCAGCCCTGGTCCCCTGCCTGTTTACATCATGTAACATGAAGAGATCAGCCCTGGTCACAGCCTGTTTACATCAGGTAACATGTAGAGATCAGCCCTGGTCCCTGCCTGTTTACATCAGGCAACATGTAGAGATCAGCCCTGGTCCCTGCCTGTTTACATCAGGCAACATGTAGAGATCAGCCCTGGTCCCTGCCTGTTTACATCAGGTAACATCATGAAACATGTAGAGATCAGCCCTGGTCCCTGCCTGTTTACATCAGGTAACATCATGAAACATGTAGAGATCAGCCCTGGTCCCCTGCCTGTTTACATCAGGTAACATCATGAAACATGTTGTAGAGATCAGCCCTGGTCCCCTGCCTGTTTACATCAGGTAACATCATGAAATATGTAGAGATCAGCCCTGGTCCCCTGCCTGTTTACGTCATGTAACATGTTGTGAGGTCAGCCCTGGTCCCTGCCTGTTTACATCAGGTAACATCATGAAACATGTTGTAGAGATCAGCCCTGGTCCCCTGCCTGTTTACATCAGGTAACATCATGAAATATGTAGAGATCAGCCCTGGTCCCCTGCCTGTTTACATCATGAAACATGTAGAGATCAGCCCTGGTCCCCTGCCTGTTTACATCAGGTAACATCATGAAACATGTTGTAGAGATCAGCCCTGGTCCCCTGCCTGTTTACATCAGGTAACATCATGAAACATGTAGAGATCAGCCCTGGTCCCCTGCCTGTTTACATCAGGTAACATGTAGAGATCAGCCCTGGCCCCTGCCTGTTTACATCATGTAACATGAAGAGATCAGCCCTTGTCCCCTGACTGTTTACATCAGGTAACATGTAGAGATCAGCCCTGGTCCCTGCCTGTTTACATCATGTAACATCATGAAACATGTAGAGATCAGCCCTGGTCCCCTGCCTGTTTACATCATGAAACATGTAGAGATCAGCCCTGGTCCCTGCCTGTTTACATCATGTAACAGGTAGAGATCAGCCCCTGGTCCCTGCCTGTTTACGTCAGGTAACATCATGAAACATGTAGAGATCAGCCCTGGTCCCCTGCCTGTTTACATCATGTAACATGAAGAGATCAGCCCTGGTCCCCTGCCTGTTTACATCATGTAACATGAAGAGATCAGCCCTGGTCCCTGCCTGTTTACATCATGTAACAGGTAGAGATCAGCCCTGGTCCCTGCCTGTTTACATCAGGTAACATCATGAAACATGTAGAGATCAGCCCTGGCCCCTGCCTGTTTACATCAGGTAACATGTAGAGATCAGGCCTGGTCCCTGCCTGTTTACATCAGGTAACATCATGAAACATGTAGAGATCAGCCCTGGTCCCCTGCCTGTTTACATCAGGTAACATGTAGAGATCAGCCCTGGTCCCCTGCCTGTTTACATCATGTAACATGAAGAGATCAGCCCTGGTCACAGCCTGTTTACATCAGGTAACATGTAGAGATCAGCCCTGGTCCCTGCCTGTTTACATCAGGCAACATGTAGAGATCAGCCCTGGTCCCTGCCTGTTTACATCAGGTAACATCATGAAACATGTAGAGATCAGCCCTGGTCCCCTGCCTGTTTACATCAGGTAACATGTAGAGATCAGCCCTGGTCCCCTGCCTGTTTACATCATGTAACATGAAGAGATCAGCCCTGGTCACAGCCTGTTTACATCAGGTAACATGTAGAGATCAGCCCTGGTCCCTGCCTGTTTACATCAGGCAACATGTAGAGATCAGCCCTGGTCCCTGCCTGTTTACATCAGGCAACATGTAGAGATCAGCCCTGGTCCCTGCCTGTTTACATCAGGTAACATCATGAAACATGTAGAGATCAGCCCTGGTCCCCTGCCTGTTTACATCAGGTAACATCATGAAACATGTTGTAGAGATCAGCCCTGGTCCCCTGCCTGTTTACATCAGGTAACATCATGAAACATGTTGTAGAGATCAGCCCTGGTCCCCTGCCTGTTTACATCAGGTAACATCATGAAATATGTAGAGATCAGCCCTGGTCCCCTGCCTGTTTACGTCATGTAACATGTTGTGAGGTTAGCCCTGGTCCCTGCCTGTTTACATCAGGTAACATCATGAAACATGTTGTAGAGATCAGCCCTGGTCCACTGCCTGTTTACATCAGGTAACATCATGAAATATGTAGAGATCAGCCCTGGTCCCCTGCCTGTTTACATCATGAAACATGTAGAGATCAGCCCTGGTCCCCTGCCTGTTTACATCAGGTAACATCATGAAACATGTTGTAGAGATCAGCCCTGGTCCCCTGCCTGTTTACATCAGGTAACATCATGAAACATGTAGAGATCAGCCCTGGTCCCCTGCCTGTTTACATCAGGTAACATGTAGAGATCAGCCCTGGCCCCTGCCTGTTTACATCATGTAACATGAAGAGATCAGCCCTGGTCCCCTGCCTGTTTACATCATGTAACATGTAGAGATCAGCCCTGGTCCCTGCCTGTTTACATCATGTAACATCATGAAACATGTAGAGATCAGCCCTGGTCCCCTGCCTGTTTACAACATGAAACATGTAGAGATCAGCCCTGGTCCCTGGCTGTTTACATCATGTAACAGGTAGAGATCAGCCGTGGTCCCTGCCTGTTTACATCAGGTAACATCATGAAACATGTAGAGATCAGCCCTGGTCCCCTGCCTGTTTACATCATGTAACATGAAGAGATCAGCCCTGGTCCCTGCCTGTTTACATCATGTAACAGGTAGAGATCAGCCCTGGTCCCTGCCTGTTTACATCAGGTAACATCATGAAACATGTAGAGATCAGCCCTGGCCCCTGCCTGTTTACATCAGGTAACATGTAGAGATCAGGCCTGGTCCCTGCCTGTTTACATCAGGTAACATCATGAAACATGTGAGATCAGCCCTGGTCCCCTGCCTGTTTACATCAGGTAACATGTAGAGATCAGCCCTGGTCCCCTGCCTGTTTACATCATGTAACATGAAGAGATCAGCCCTGGTCCCTGCCTGTTTACATCAGGTAACATGTAGAGATCAGCCCTGGTCCCTGCCTGTTTACATCAGGCAACATGTAGAGATCAGCCCTGGTCCCTGCCTGTTTACATCAGGTAACATCATGAAACATGTAGAGATCAGCCCTGGCCCCCTGCCTGTTTACATCAGGTAACATCATGAAACATGTAGAGATCAGCCCTGGTCCCTGCCTGTTTACATCAGGCAACATGTAGAGATCAGCCCTGGTCCCTGCCTGTTTACATCAGTTAACATCATGAAACATGTAGAGATCAGGCCTGGTCCCTGCCTGTTTACATCAGGTAACATGTAGAGATCAGCCCTGGTCCCTGCCTGTTTACATCAGGTAACATCATGAAACACATGTAGAGATCAGCCCTGGTCCCCTGCCTGTTTACATCAGGTAACATGAAGAGATCAGCCCTGGTCCCTGCCTGTTTACATTAGGTAACATCATGAAACATGTAGAGATCAGCCCTGGTCCCCTGCCTGTTTACATCAGGTAACATGTAGAGATCAGCCCTGGTCCCCTGCCTGTTTACATCATGTAACATGAAGAGATCAGCCCTGGTCACAGCCTGTTTACATCAGGTAACATGTAGAGATCAGCCCTGGTCCCTGCCTGTTTACATCAGGCAACATGTAGAGATCAGCCCTGGTCCCTGCCTGTTTACATCAGGTAACATCATGAAACATGTAGAGATCAGCCCTGGCCCCTGCCTGTTTACATCAGGTAACATCATGAAACATGTAGAGATCAGCCCTGGTCCCTGACTGTTTACATCAGGTAACATGTAGAGATCAGCCCTGGTCCCTGCCTGTTTACATCAGGTAACATGTAGAGATCAGCCCTGGTCCCTGCCTGTTTACATCAGGTAACATGTAGAGATCAGCCCTGGTCCCCTGCCTGTTTACATCAGATAACATCATGAAACATGTAGAGATCAGCCCTGGTCCCTGCCTGTTTACATCAGGTAACATGTAGAGATCAGCCCTGGTCCCTGCCTGTTTACATCAGGTAACATCATGAAACATGTAGAGATCAGCCCTGGTCCCCTGCCTGTTTACATCAGGTAACATGTAGAGATCAACCCTGGTCCCTGCCTGTTTACATCAGGTAACATCATGAAACATGTAGAGATCAGCCCTGGTCCCCTGCCTGTTTACATCAGGTAACATGCAGAGATCAGCCCTGGTCCCCTGCCTGTTTACATCAGGTAACATCATGAAACATGTAGAGATCAGCCCTGGTCCCTGCCTGTTTACATCAGGTAACATCATGAAACATGTAGAGATCAGCCCTGGTCCCTGCCTGTTTACATCAGGTAACATCATGAAACATGTAGAGATCAGCCCTGGTCCCCTGCCTGTTTACATCAGGTAACATCATGGAATATGTAGAGATCAGCCCTGGTCCCCTGCCTGTTTACGTCATGTAACATGTTGTGAGGTCAGCCCTGGTCCCTGCCTGTTTACATCAGGTAACATCATGAAACATGTTGTAGAGATCAGCCCTGGTCCCCTGCCTGTTTACATCAGGTAACATCATGAAATATGTAGAGATCAGCCCTGGTCCCCTGCCTGTTTACATCATGAAACATGTAGAGATCAGCCCTGGTCCCCTGCCTGTTTACATCAGGTAACATCATGAAACATGTTGTAGAGATCAGCCCTGGTCCGCTGCCTGTTTACATCAGGTAACATCATGAAACATGTAGAGATCAGCCCTGGTCCCCTGCCTGTTTACATCAGGTAACATGTAGAGATCAGCCCTGGCCCCTTCCTGTTTACATCATGTAACATGAAGAGATCAGCCCTTGTCCCCTGACTGTTTACATCTGGTAACATGTAGAGATCAGCCCTGGTCCCTGCCTGTTTACATCATGTAACATCATGAAACATGTAGAGATCAGCCCTGGTCCCCTGCCTGTTTACATCATGAAACATGTAGAGATCAGCCCTGGTCCCTGCCTGTTTACATCATGTAACAGGTAGAGATCAGCCCTGGTCCCTGCCTGTTTACGTCAGGTAACATCATGAAACATGTAGAGATCAGCCCTGGTCCCCTGCCTGTTTACATCATGTAACATGAAGAGATCAGCCCTGGTCCCCTGCCTGTTTACATCATGTAACATGAAGAGATCAGCCCTGGTCCCTGCCTGTTTACATCAGGTAACATCATGAAACATGTAGAGATCAGCCCTGGCCCCTGCCTGTTTACATCAGGTAACATGTAGAGATCAGGCCTGGTCCCTGCCTGTTTACATCAGGTAACATCATGAAACATGTAGAGATCAGCCCTGGTCCCCTGCCTGTTTACATCAGGTAACATGTAGAGATCAGCCCTGGTCCCCTGCCTGTTTACATCATGTAACATGAAGAGATCAGCCCTGGTCACAGCCTGTTTACATCAGGTAACATGTAGAGATCAGCCCTGGTCCCTGCCTGTTTACATCAGGCAACATGTAGAGATCAGCCCTGGTCCCTGCCTGTTTACATCAGGTAACATCATGAAACATGTAGAGATCAGCCCTGGTCCCCTGCCTGTTTACATCAGGTAACATGTAGAGATCAGCCCTGGTCCCCTGCCTGTTTACATCATGTAACATGAAGAGATCAGCCCTGGTCACAGCCTGTTTACATCAGGTAACATGTAGAGATCAGCCCTGGTCCCTGCCTGTTTACATCAGGCAACATGTAGAGATCAGCCCCTGGTCCCTGCCTGTTTACATCAGGCAACATGTAGAGATCAGCCCTGGTCCCTGCCTGTTTACATCAGGTAACATCATGAAACATGTAGAGATCAGCCCTGGTCCCCTGCCTGTTTACATCAGGTAACATCATGAAACATGTTGTAGAGATCAGCCCTGGTCCCCTGCCTGTTTACATCAGGTAACATCATGAAACATGTTGTAGAGATCAGCCCTGGTCCACTGCCTGTTTACATCAGGTAACATCATGAAATATGTAGAGATCAGCCCTGGTCCCCTGCCTGTTTACATCATGAAACATGTAGAGATCAGCCCTGGTCCCCTGCCTGTTTACATCAGGTAACATCATGAAACATGTTGTAGAGATCAGCCCCTGGTCCCCTGCCTGTTTACATCAGGTAACATCATGAAACATGTAGAGATCAGCCCTGGTCCCCTGCCTGTTTACATCAGGTAACATGTAGAGATCAGCCCTGGCCCCTGCCTGTTTACATCATGTAACATGAAGAGATCAGCCCTGGTCCCCTGCCTGTTTACATCAGGTAACATGTAGAGATCAGCCCTGGTCCCTGCCTGTTTACATCATGTAACATCATGAAACATGTAGAGATCAGCCCTGGTCCCCTGCCTGTTTACAACATGAAACATGTAGAGATCAGCCCTGGTCCCTGGCTGTTTACATCATGTAACAGGTAGAGATCAGCCCTGGTCCCTGCCTGTTTACATCAGGTAACATCATGAAACATGTAGAGATCAGCCCTGGTCCCCTGCCTGTTTACATCATGTAACATGAAGAGATCAGCCCCTGGTCCCTGCCTGTTTACATCATGTAACAGGTAGAGATCAGCCCTGGTCCCCTGCCTGTTTACATCAGGTAACATCATGAAACATGTAGAGATCAGCCCTGGCCCCTGCCTGTTTACATCAGGTAACATGTAGAGATCAGGCCTGGTCCCTGCCTGTTTACATCAGGTAACATCATGAAACATGTAGAGATCAGCCCTGGTCCCCTGCCTGTTTACATCAGGTAACATGTAGAGATCAGCCCTGGTCCCCTGCCTGTTTACATCATGTAACATGAAGAGATCAGCCCTGGTCCCTGCCTGTTTACATCAGGTAACATGTAGAGATCAGCCCTGGTCCCTGCCTGTTTACATCAGGCAACATGTAGAGATCAGCCCTGGTCCCTGCCTGTTTACATCAGGTAACATCATGAAACATGTAGAGATCAGCCCTGGCCCCCTGCCTGTTTACATCAGGTAACATCATGAAACATGTAGAGATCAGCCCTGGTCCCTGCCTGTTTACATCAGGTAACATGTAGAGATCAGCCCTGGTCCCTGCCTGTTTACATCAGTTAACATCATGAAACATGTAGAGATCAGGCCTGGTCCCTGCCTGTTTACATCAGGTAACATGTAGAGATCAGCCCTGGTCCCTGCCTGTTTACATCAGGTAACATCATGAAACACATGTAGAGATCAGCCCTGGTCCCCTGCCTGTTTACATCAGGTAACATGAAGAGATCAGCCCTGGTCCCCTGCCTGTTTACATCAGGTAACATCATGAAACATGTAGAGATCAGCCCTGGTCCCTGCCTGTTTACATCATGTAACATGAAGAGATCAGCCCTGGTCCCTGCCTGTTTACATCAGGTAACATGTAGAGATCAGCCCTGGTCCCCTGCCTGTTTACATCAGGTAACATGTAGAGATCAGCCCTGGTCCCTGCCTGTTTACATCAGGTAACATCATGAAACACATGTAGAGATCAGCCCTGGTCCCCTGCCTGTTTACACCAGGTAACATGAAGAGATCAGCCCTGGTCCCCTGCCTGTTTACATCAGGTAACATCATGAAACATGTAGAGATCAGCCCTGGTCCCCTGCCTGTTTACATCAGGTAACATCATGAAACATGTAGAGATCAGCCCTGGTCCCCTGCCTGTTTACATCAGGTAACATCATGAAACATGTAGAGATCAGCCCTGGTCCCTGCCTGTTTACATCAGGTAACATGTAGAGATCAGCCCTGGTCTCCTGCCTGTTTACATCAGGTAACATGTAGAGATCAGCCCTGGTCCCCTGCCTGTTTACGTCATGTAACATGTTGTGAGGTCAGCCCTGGTCCCTGCCTGTTTACATCAGGTAACATCATGAAACATGTTGTACAGATCAGCCCTGGTCCCCTGCCTGTTTACATCAGGTAACATCATGAAATATGTAGAGATCAGCCCTGGTCCCTGCCTGTTTACATCAGGTAACATCATGAAACATGTAGAGATCAGCCCTGGTCCCCTGCCTGTTTACATCAGGTAACATGTAGAGATCAGCCCTGGTCCCCTGCCTGTTTACATCATGTAACATGAAGAGATCAGCCCTGGTCCCTGCCTGTTTACATCAGGTAACATGTAGAGATCAGCCCTGGTCCCTGCCTGTTTACATCAGGCAACATGTAGAGATCAGCCCTGGTCCCTGCCTGTTTACATCAGGTAACATCATGAAACATGTAGAGATCAGCCCTGGCCCCCTGCCTGTTTACATCAGGTAACATCATGAAACATGTAGAGATCAGCCCTGGTCCCTGCCTGTTTACATCAGGTAACATGTAGAGATCAGCCCTGGTCCCTGCCTGTTTACATCAGTTAACATCATGAAACATGTAGAGATCAGGCCTGGTCCCTGCCTGTTTACATCAGGTAACATGTAGAGATCAGCCCTGGTCCCTGCCTGTTTACATCAGGTAACATCATGAAACACATGTAGAGATCAGCCCTGGTCCCCTGCCTGTTTACATCAGGTAACATGAAGAGATCAGCCCTGGTCCCCTGCCTGTTTACATCAGGTAACATCATGAAACATGTAGAGATCAGCCCTGGTCCCTGCCTGTTTACATCATGTAACATGAAGAGATCAGCCCTGGTCCCTGCCTGTTTACATCAGGTAACATGTAGAGATCAGCCCTGGTCCCCTGCCTGTTTACATCAGGTAACATGTAGAGATCAGCCCTGGTCCCTGCCTGTTTACATCAGGTAACATCATGAAACACATGTAGAGATCAGCCCTGGTCCCCTGCCTGTTTACACCAGGTAACATGAAGAGATCAGCCCTGGTCCCCTGCCTGTTTACATCAGGTAACATCATGAAACATGTAGAGATCAGCCCTGGTCCCCTGCCTGTTTACATCAGGTAACATCATGAAACATGTAGAGATCAGCCCTGGTCCCCTGCCTGTTTACATCAGGTAACATCATGAAACATGTAGAGATCAGCCCTGGTCCCTGCCTGTTTACATCAGGTAACATGTAGAGATCAGCCCTGGTCTCCTGCCTGTTTACATCAGGTAACATGTAGAGATCAGCCCTGGTCCCCTGCCTGTTTACATCAGGTAACATCATGAAACATATAGAGATCAGCCCTGGTCCCCTGCCTGTTTACATCAGGTAACATCATGAAACATGTAGAGATCAGCCCTGGTCCCCTGCCTGTTTACATCAGGTAACATCATGAAACATGTTGTAAAGATCAGCCCTGGTCCCCTGCCTGTTTACATCAGGTAACATCATGAAACATGTTGTAGAGTTCAGCCCTGGTCCCCTGCCTTTTTACATCAGGTAACATCATGAAATATGTAGAGATCAGCCCTGGTCCCCTGCCTGTTTACGTCATGTAACATGTTGTGAGGTAAGCCCTGGTCCCTGCCTGTTTACATCAGGTAACATCATGAAACATGTTGTACAGATCAGCCCTGGTCCCCTGCCTGTTTACATCAGGTAACATCATGAAATATGTAGAGATCAGCCCTGGTCCCTGCCTGTTTACATCAGGTAACATCATGAAACATGTAGAGATCAGCCCTGGTCCCCTGCCTGTTTACATCAGGTAACATGTAGAGATCAGCCCTGGTCCCCTGCCTGTTTACATCAGGTAACATGAAGAGATCAGCCCTGGTCCCCTGCCTGTTTACATCAGGTAACATCATGAAACATGTAGAGATCAGCCCTGGTCCCTGCCTGTTTACATCATGTAACATGAAGAGATCAGCCCTGGTCCCTGCCTGTTTACATCAGGTAACATGTAGAGATCAGCCCTGGTCCCCTGCCTGTTTACATCAGGTAACATGTAGAGATCAGCCCTGGTCTCCTGCCTGTTTACATCAGGTAACATGTAGAGATCAGCCCTGGTCCCCTGCCTGTTTACATCAGGTAACATCATGAAACATGTAGAGATCAGCCCTGGTCCCTGCCTGTTTACATCAGGTAACATGTAGAGATCAGCCCTGGTCCCCTGCCTGTTTACATCAGGTAACATGTAGAGATCAGCCCTGGTCCCCTGCCTGTTTACATCAGGTAACATCATGAAACATGTAGAGATCAGCCCTGGTCCCCTGCCTGTTTACATCAGGTAACATCATGAAACATGTTGTAAAGATCAGCCCTGGTACCCTGCCTGTTTACATCAGGTAACATCATGAAACATGTTGTAGAGTTCAGCCCTGGTCCCCTGCCTTTTTACATCAGGTAACATCATGAAATATGTAGAGATCAGCCCTGGTCCCCTGCCTGTTTACGTCATGTAACATGTTGTGAGGTCAGCCCTGGTCCCTGCCTGTTTACATCAGGTAACATCATGAAACATGTTGTACAGATCAGCCCTGGTCCCCTGCCTGTTTACATCAGGTAACATCATGAAATATGTAGAGATCAGCCCTGGTCCCTGCCTGTTTACATCAGGTAACATCATGAAACATGTAGAGATCAGCCCTGGTCCCCTGCCTGTTTACATCAGGTAACATGTAGAGATCAGCCCTGGTCCCCTGCCTGTTTACATCATGTAACATGAAGAGATCAGCCCTGGTCCCTGCCTGTTTACATCAGGTAACATGTAGAGATCAGCCCTGGTCCCTGCCTGTTTACATCAGGCAACATGTAGAGATCAGCCCTGGTCCCTGCCTGTTTACATCAGGTAACATCATGAAACATGTAGAGATCAGCCCTGGCCCCCTGCCTGTTTACATCAGGTAACATCATGAAACATGTAGAGATCAGCCCCTGGTCCCTGCCTGTTTACATCAGGTAACATGTAGAGATCAGCCCTGGTCCCTGCCTGTTTACATCAGTTAACATCATGAAACATGTAGAGATCAGGCCTGGTCCCTGCCTGTTTACATCAGGTAGCATGTAGAGATCAGCCCTGGTCCCTGCCTGTTTACATCAGGTAACATCATGAAACACATGTAGAGATCAGCCCTGGTCCCCTGCCTGTTTACATCAGGTAACATGAAGAGATCAGCCCTGGTCCCCTGCCTGTTTACATCAGGTAACATCATGAAACATGTAGAGATCAGCCCTGGTCCCTGCCTGTTTACATCATGTAACATGAAGAGATCAGCCCTGGTCCCTGCCTGTTTACATCAGGTAACATGTAGAGATCAGCCCTGGTCCCCTGCCTGTTTACATCAGGTAACATGTAGAGATCAGCCCTGGTCCCTGCCTGTTTACATCAGGTAACATCATGAAACACATGTAGAGATCAGCCCTGGTCCCCTGCCTGTTTACACCAGGTAACATGAAGAGATCAGCCCTGGTCCCCTGCCTGTTTACATCAGGTAACATCATGAAACATGTAGAGATCAGCACTGGTCCCCTGCCTGTTTACATCAGGTAACATCATGAAACATGTAGAGATCAGCCCTGGTCCCTGCCTGTTTACATCAGGTAACATGTAGAGATCAGCCCTGGTCCCCTGCCTGTTTACATCAGGTAACATGTAGAGGTCAGCCCTGGTCCCCTGCCTGTTTACATCAGGTAACATCATGAAACATATAGAGATCAGCCCTGGTCCCCTGCCTGTTTACATCAGGTAACATCATGAAACATGTAGAGATCAGCCCTGGTCCCCTGCCTGTTTACATCAGGTAACATCATGAAACATGTTGTAAAGATCAGCCCTGGTCCCCTGCCTGTTTACATCAGGTAACATCATGAAACATGTTGTAGAGTTCAGCCCTGGTCCCCTGCCTTTTTACATCAGGTAACATCATGAAATATGTAGAGATCAGCCCTGGTCCCCTGCCTGTTTACGTCATGTAACATGTTGTGAGGTCAGCCCCTGGTCCCTGCCTGTTTACATCAGGTAACATCATGAAACATGTTGTACAGATCAGCCCTGGTCCCCTGCCTGTTTACATCAGGTAACATCATGAAATATGTAGAGATCAGCCCTGGTCCCTGCCTGTTTACATCAGGTAACATCATGAAACATGTAGAGATCAGCCCTGGTCCCCTGCCTGTTTACATCAGGTAACATGTAGAGATCAGCCCTGGTCCCCTGCCTGTTTACATCAGGTAACATGAAGAGATCAGCCCTGGTCCCCTGCCTGTTTACATCAGGTAACATCATGAAACATGTAGAGATCAGCCCTGGTCCCTGCCTGTTTACATCATGTAACATGAAGAGATCAGCCCTGGTCCCTGCCTGTTTACATCAGGTAACATGTAGAGATCAGCCCTGGTCCCCTGCCTGTTTACATCAGGTAACATGTAGAGATCAGCCCTGGTCCCTGCCTGTTTACATCAGGTAACATCATGAAACACATGTAGAGATCAGCCCTGGTCCCCTGCCTGTTTACATCAGGTAACATGTAGAGATCAGCCCTGGTCCCCTGCCTGTTTACATCAGGTAACATGTAGAGGTCAGCCCTGGTCCCCTGCCTGTTTACATCAGGTAACATCATGAAACATATAGAGATCAGCCCTGGTCCCCTGCCTGTTTACATCAGGTAACATCATGAAACATGTAGAGATCAGCCCTGGTCCCCTGCCTGTTTACATCAGGTAACATCATGAAACATGTTGTAAAGATCAGCCCTGGTCCCCTGCCTGTTTACATCAGGTAACATCATGAAACATGTTGTAGAGTTCAGCCCTGGTCCCCTGCCTTTTTACATCAGGTAACATCATGAAATATGTAGAGATCAGCCCTGGTCCCCTGCCTGTTTACGTCATGTAACATGTTGTGAGGTCAGCCCTGGTCCCTGCCTGTTTACATCAGGTAACATCATGAAACATGTTGTACAGATCAGCCCTGGTCCCCTGCCTGTTTACATCAGGTAACATCATGAAATATGTAGAGATCAGCCCTGGTCCCTGCCTGTTTACATCAGGTAACATCATGAAACATGTAGAGATCAGCCCTGGTCCCCTGCCTGTTTACATCAGGTAACATGTAGAGATCAGCCCTGGTCCCCTGCCTGTTTACATCAGGTAACATGAAGAGATCAGCCCTGGTCCCCTGCCTGTTTACATCAGGTAACATCATGAAACATGTAGAGATCAGCCCTGGTCCCTGCCTGTTTACATCATGTAACATGAAGAGATCAGCCCTGGTCCCTGCCTGTTTACATCAGGTAACATGTAGAGATCAGCCCTGGTCCCCTGCCTGTTTACATCAGGTAACATGTAGAGATCAGCCCTGGTCCCTGCCTGTTTACATCAGGTAACATCATGAAACACATGTAGAGATCAGCCCTGGTCCCCTGCCTGTTTACACCAGGTAACATGAAGAGATCAGCCCTGGTCCCCTGCCTGTTTACATCAGGTAACATCATGAAACATGTAGAGATCAGCACTGGTCCCCTGCCTGTTTACATCAGGTAACATGTAGAGATCAGCCCTGGTCCCCTGCCTGTTTACATCAGGTAACATCATGAAACATATAGAGATCAGCCCTGGTCCCCTGCCTGTTTACATCAGGTAACATCATGAAACATGTAGAGATCAGCCCTGGTCCCCTGCCTGTTTACATCAGGTAACATCATGAAACATGTTGTAAAGATCAGCCCTGGTCCCCTGCCTGTTTACATCAGGTAACATCATGAAACATGTTGTAGAGTTCAGCCCTGGTCCCCTGCCTTTTTACATCAGGTAACATCATGAAATATGTAGAGATCAGCCCTGGTCCCCTGCCTGTTTACGTCATGTAACATGTTGTGAGGTCAGCCCTGGTCCCTGCCTGTTTACATCAGGTAACATCATGAAACATGTTGTACAGATCAGCCCTGGTCCCCTGCCTGTTTACATCAGGTAACATCATGAAATATGTAGAGATCAGCCCTGGTCCCTGCCTGTTTACATCAGGTAACATCATGAAACATGTAGAGATCAGCCCTGGTCCCCTGCCTGTTTACATCAGGTAACATGTAGAGATCAGCCCTGGTCCCCTGCCTGTTTACATCATGTAACATGAAGAGATCAGCCCTGGTCCCTGCCTGTTTACATCAGGTAACATGTAGAGATCAGCCCTGGTCCCTGCCTGTTTACATCAGGCAACATGTAGAGATCAGCCCTGGTCCCTGCCTGTTTACATCAGGTAACATCATGAAACATGTAGAGATCAGCCCTGGCCCCCTGCCTGTTTACATCAGGTAACATCATGAAACATGTAGAGATCAGCCCTGGTCCCTGCCTGTTTACATCAGTTAACATCATGAAACATGTAGAGATCAGGCCTGGTCCCTGCCTGTTTACATCAGGTAGCATGTAGAGATCAGCCCTGGTCCCTGCCTGTTTACATCAGGTAACATCATGAAACACATGTAGAGATCAGCCCTGGTCCCCTGCCTGTTTACATCAGGTAACATGAAGAGATCAGCCCTGGTCCCCTGCCTGTTTACATCAGGTAACATCATGAAACATGTAGAGATCAGCCCTGGTCCCTGCCTGTTTACATCATGTAACATGAAGAGATCAGCCCTGGTCCCTGCCTGTTTACATCAGGTAACATGTAGAGATCAGCCCTGGTCCCCTGCCTGTTTACATCAGGTAACATGTAGAGATCAGCCCTGGTCCCTGCCTGTTTACATCAGGTAACATCATGAAACACATGTAGAGATCAGCCCTGGTCCCCTGCCTGTTTACATCAGGTAACATGAAGAGATCAGCCCTGGTCCCCTGCCTGTTTACATCAGGTAACATCATGAAACATGTAGAGATCAGCCCTGGTCCCCTGCCTGTTTACATCAGGTAACATGTAGAGATCAGCCCTGGTCCCCTGCCTGTTTACATCATGTAACATGAAGAGATCAGCCCTGGTCACAGCCTGTTTACATCAGGTAACATGTAGAGATCAGCCCTGGTCCCTGCCTGTTTACATCAGGCAACATGTAGAGATCAGCCCTGGTCCCTGCCTGTTTACATCAGGTAACATCATGAAACATGTAGAGATCAGCCCTGGCCCCCTGCCTGTTTACATCAGGTAACATCATGAAACATGTAGAGATCAGCCCTGGTCCCTGCCTGTTTACATCAGGTAACATGTAGCGATCAGCCCTGGTCCCTGCCTGTTTACATCAGGTAACATGTAGAGATCAGCCCTGGGCCCTGCCTGTTTACATCAGGTAACATCATGAAACATGTAGAGATCAGCCCTGGTCCCTGCCTGTTTACATCAGGTAACATGTAGAGATCAGCCCTGGTCCCTGCCTGTTTACATCAGGTAACATCATGAAACATGTAGAGATCAGCCCTGGTCCCCTGCCTGTTTACATCAGGTAACATGTAGAGATCAGCCCTGGTCCCTGCCTGTTTACATCAGGTAACATCATGAAACATGTAGAGATCAGCCCTGGTCCCTGCCTGTTTACATCAGGTAACATCATGAAACATGTAGAGATCAGCCCTGGTCCCCTGCCTGTTTACATCAGGTAACATCATGAAACATGTAGAGATCAGCCCTGGTCCCCTGCCTGTTTACATCAGGTAACATCATGAAACATGTAGAGATCAGCCCTGGTCCCCTGCCTGTTTACATCAGGTAACATCATGAAACATGTAGAGATCAGCACTGGTCCATGCCTGTATACATCAGGTAACATGTAGAGATCAGCCCTGGTCCCTGCCTGTTTACACCAGGTAACATGTAGAGATCAGCCCTGGTCCCTGCCTGTTTACATCAGGTAACATGTAGAGATCAGCCCTGGTCCCTGCCTGTTTACATCAGGTAACATGTAGAGATCAGCCCTGGTCCCCTGCCTGTTTACATCAGGTAACATCATGAAACATGTAGAGATCAGCCCTGGTCCCTGCCTGTTTACATCATGAAACATGTAGAGATCAGCCCTGGTCCCCTGCCTGTTTACATCATGTAACATGAAGAGATCAGCCCTGGTCCCTGCTTGTTTACATCAGGTAACATGTAGAGATCAGCCCTGGTCCCTGCCTGTTTACATCAGGCAACATGTAGAGATCAGCCCTGGTCCCTGCCTGTTTACATCAGGCAACATGTAGAGATCAGCCCTGGTCCCTGCCTGTTTACATCAGATAACATCATGAAACATGTAGAGATCAGCCCTGGTCCCCTGCCTGTTTACATCAGGTAACATCATGAAACATGTTGTAGAGATCAGCCCTGGTCCCCTGCCTGTTTACATCAGGTAACATCATGAAACATGTTGTAGAGATCAGCCCTGGTCCCCTGCCTGTTTACATCAGGTAACATCATGAAATATGTAGAGATCAGCCCTGGTCCCCTGCCTGTTTACGTCATGTAACATGTTGTGAGGTCAGCCCTGGTCCCTGCCTGTTTACATCAGGTAACATCATGAAACATGTTGTAGAGATCAGCCCTGGTCCCCTGCCTGTTTACATCAGGTAACATCATGAAATATGTAGAGATCAGCCCCTGGTCCCCTGCCTGTTTACATCATGAAACATGTAGAGATCAGCCCTGGTCCCCTGCCTGTTTACATCAGGTAACATCATGAAACATGTTGTAGAGATCAGCCCTGGTCCCCTGCCTGTTTACATCAGGTAACATCATGAAACATGTAGAGATCAGCCCTGGTCCCCTGCCTGTTTACATCATGTAACATGAAGAGATCAGCCCTGGTCCCTGCCTGTTTACATCATGTAACAGGTAGAGATCAGCCCTGGTCCCTGCCTGTTTACATCAGGTAACATCATGAAACATGTAGAGATCAGCCCTGGCCCCTGCCTGTTTACATCAGGTAACATGTAGAGATCAGGCCTGGTCCCTGCCTGTTTACATCAGGTAACATCATGAAACATGTAGAGATCAGCCCTGGTCCCCTGCCTGTTTACATCAGGTAACATGTAGAGATCTGCCCTGTTCCCCTGCCTGTTTACATCATGTAACATGAAGAGATCAGCCCTGGTCCCTGCCTGTTTACATCAGGTAACATGTAGAGATCAGCCCTGGTCCCTGCATGTTTACATCAGGCAACATGTAGAGATCAGCCCTGGTCCCTGCCTGTTTACATCAGGTAACATCATGAAACATGTAGAGATCAGCCCTGGCCCCCTGCCTGTTTACATCAGGTAACATCATGAAACATGTAGAGATCAGCCCTGGTCCCTGCCTGTTTACATCAGGTAACATGTAGAGATCAGCCCTGGTCCCTGCCTGTTTACATCAGTTAACATCATGAAACATGTAGAGATCAGGCCTGGTCCCTGCCTGTTTACATCAGGTAACATGTAGAGATCAGCCCTGGTCCCTGCCTGTTTACATCAGGTAACATCATGAAACACATGTAGAGATCAGCCCTGGTCCCCTGCCTGTTTACATCAGGTAACATGAAGAGATCAGCCCTGGTCCCCTGCCTGTTTACATCAGGTAACATCATGAAACATGTAGAGATCAGCCCTGGTCCCCTGCCTGTTTACATCATGAAACATGTAGAGATCAGCCCTGGTCCCCTGCCTGTTTACATCATGTAACATGAAGAGATCAGCCCTGGTCCCTGCCTGTTTACATCAGGTAACATGTAGAGATCAGCCCTAGTCCCCTGCCTGTTTACATCAGGTAACATGTAGAGATCAGCCCTGGTCCCTGCCTGTTTACATCAGGTAACATCATGAAACACATGTAGAGATCAGCCCTGGTCCCCTGCCTGTTTACATCAGGTAACATGAAGAGATCAGCCCTGGTCCCTGCCTGTTTACATCAGGTAACATCATGAAACATGTAGAGATCAGCCCTGGTCCCCTGCCTGTTTACATAAGGTAACATCATGAAACATGTAGAGATCAGCCCTGGTCCCTGCCTGTTTACATCAGGTAACATGTAGAGATCAGCCCTGGTCCCCTGCCTGTTTACATCAGGTAACATGTAGAGATCAGCCCTGGTCCCCTGCCTGTTTACATCAGGTAACATCATGAAACATATAGAGATCAGCCCTGGTCCCCTGCCTGTTTACATCAGGTAACATCATGAAACATGTAGAGATCAGCCCTGGTCCCCTGCCTGTTTACATCAGGTAACATCATGAAACATGTTGTAGAGATCAGCCCTGGTCCCCTGCCTGTTTACATCAGGTAACATCATGAAACATGTTGTAGAGTTCAGCCCTGGTCCCCTGCCTTTTTACATCAGGTAACATCATGAAATATGTAGAGATCAGCCCTGGTCCCCTGCCTGTTTACGTCATGTAACATGTTGTGAGGTCAGCCCTGGTCCCTGCCTGTTTACATCAGGTAACATCATGAAACATGTTGTACAGATAAGCCCTGGTCCCCTGCCTGTTTACATCAGGTAACATCATGAAATATGTAGAGATCAGCCCTGGTCCCTGCCTGTTTACATCAGGTAACATCATGAAACATGTAGAGATCAGCCCTGGTCCCCTGCCTGTTTACATCAGGTAACATGTAGAGATCAGCCCTGGTCCCCTGCCTGTTTACATCATGTAACATGAAGAGATCAGCCCCTGGTCCCTGCCTGTTTACATCAGGTAACATGTAGAGATCAGCCCTGGTCCCTGCCTGTTTACATCAGGCAACATGTAGAGATCAGCCCTGGTCCCTGCCTGTTTACATCAGGTAACATCATGAAACATGTAGAGATCAGCCCTGGTCCCTGCCTGTTTACATCAGGTAACATGTAGAGATCAGCCCTGGTCCCTGCCTGTTTACATCAGGTAACATGTAGAGATCAGCCCTGGTCCCTGCCTGTTTACATCAGTTAACATCATGAAACATGTAGAGATCAGGCCTGGTCCCCTGCCTGTTTACATGAGGTAACATGTAGAGATCAGCCCTGGTCCCTGCCTGTTTACATCAGGTAACATCATGAAACACATGTAGAGATCGGCCCTGGTCCCCTGCCTGTTTACATCAGGTAACATGAAGAGATCAGCCCTGGTCCCCTGCCTGTTTACATCAGGTAACATCATGAAACATGTAGAGATCAGCCCTGGTCCCCTGCCTGTTTACATCAGGTAACATCATGAAACATGTAGAGATCAGCCCTGGTCCCCTGCCTGTTTACATCAGGTAACATCATGAAACATGTAGAGATCAGCCCTGGTCCCTGCCTGTTTACATCAGGTAACATGTAGAGATCAGCCCTGGTCCCTGCCTGTTTACACCAGGTAACATGTAGAGATCAGCCCTGGTCCCTGCCTGTTTACATCAGGTAACATGTAGAGATCAGCCCTGGTCCCCTGCCTGTTTACATCAGGTAACATGTAGAGATCAGCCCTGGTCCCCTGCCTGTTTACATCAGGTAACATCATGAAACATGTAGAGATCAGCCCTGGTCCCTGCCTGTTTACATCAGGTAACATGTAGAGATCAGCCCTGGTCCCTGCCTGTTTACACCAGGTAACATGTAGAGATCAGCCCTGGTCCCTGCCTGTTTACATCAGGTAACATGTAGAGATCAGCCCTGGTCCCCTGCCTGTTTACATCAGGTAACATGTAGAGATCAGCCCTGGTCCCCTGCCTGTTTACATCAGGTAACATCATGAAACATATAGAGATCAGCCCTGGTCCCCTGCCTGTTTACGTCATGTAACATGTTGTGAGGTCAGCCCTGGTCCCTGCCTGTTTACATCAGGTAACATCATGAAACATGTTGTACAGATCAGCCCTGGTCCCCTGCCTGTTTACATCAGGTAACATCATGAAATATGTAGAGATCAGCCCTGGTCCCCTGCCTGTTTACATCATGAAACATGTAGAGATCAGCCCTGGTCCCCTGCCTGTTTACATCAGGTAACATCATGAAACATGTAGAGATCAGCCCTGGTCCCTGCCTGTTTACATCAGGTAACATGTAGAGATCAGCCCTGGTCCCTGCCTGTTTACACCAGGTAACATGTAGAGATCAGCCCTGGTCCCTGCCTGTTTACATCAGGTAACATGTAGAGATCAGCCCTGGTCCCCTGCCTGTTTACATCAGGTAACATGTAGAGATCAGCCCTGGTCCCCTGCCTGTTTACATCAGGTAACATCATGAAACATGTAGAGATCAGCCCTGGTCCCCTGCCTGTTTACATCAGGTAACATCATGAAACATGTATAGATCAGCCCTGGTCCCCTGCCTGTTTACATCAGGTAACATCATGAAACATGTAGAGATCAGCCCTGGTCCCTGCCTGTTTACATCAGGTAACATGTAGAGATCAGCCCTGGTCCCTGCCTGTTTACACCAGGTAACATGTAGAGATCAGCCCTGGTCCCTGCCTGTTTACATCAGGTAACATGTAGAGATCAGCCCTGGTCCCCTGCCTGTTTACATCAGGTAACATGTAGAGATCAGCCCTGGTCCCCTGCCTGTTTACATCAGGTAACATCATGAAACATATAGAGATCAGCCCTGGTCCCCTGCCTGTTTACGTCATGTAACATGTTGTGAGGTCAGCCCTGGTCCCTGCCTGTTTACATCAGGTAACATCATGAAACATGTTGTACAGATCAGCCCTGGTCCCCTGCCTGTTTACATCAGGTAACATCATGAAATATGTAGAGATCAGCCCTGGTCCCCTGCCTGTTTACATCATGAAACATGTAGAGATCAGCCCTGGTCCCCTGCCTGTTTACATCAGGTAACATCATGAAACATGTTGTAGAGATCAGCCCTGGTCCCCTGCCTGTTTACATCAGGTAACATCATGAAACATGTAGAGATCAGCCCTGGTCCCCTGCCTGTTTACATCAGGTAACATGTAGAGATCAGCCCCTGGTCCCTGCCTGTTTACATCATGTAACATGAAGAGATCAGACCTGGTCCCTGCCTGTTTACATCAGGTAACATGTAGAGATCAGCCCTGGTCCCCTGCCTGCTTACATCAGGTAACATGTAGAGATCAGCCCTGGTCCCTGCCTGTTTACATCATGTAACATGAAGAGATCAGCCCTGGTCCCTGCCTGTTTACATCAGGTAACATGTAGAGATCAGCCCTGGTCCCCTGCCTGTTTACATCAGGTAACATGAAGAGGTCAGCCCTGGTCCCTGCCTGTTTACATCAGGTAACATCATGAAACATGTAGAGATCAGCCCTGGTCCCTGCCTGTTTACATCAGGTAACATCATGAAACATGTAGAGATCAGCCCTGGTCTCCTGCCTGTTTACATCATGAAACATGTAGAGATCAGCCCTGGTCCCCTGCCTGTTTACATCATGTAACATGAAGAGATCAGCCCTGGTCCCCTGCCTGTTTACATCAGGTAACATCATGAAACATGTAGAGATCAGCCCTGGTCCCTGCCTGTTTACATCAGGTAACATGTAGAGATCAGCCCTGGTCCCTGCCTGTTTACATCAGTTAACATCATGAAACATGTAGAGATCAGGCCTGGTCCCCTGCCTGTTTACATCAGGTAACATCATGAAACATGTAGAGATCAGCCCTGGTCCCCTGCCTGTTTACATCAGGTAACATGTAGAGATCAGCCCTGGTCCCCTGCCTGTTTACATCAGGTAACATCATGAAACATGTAGAGATCAGCCCTGGTCCCCTGCCTGTTTACATCAGGTAACATGTAGAGATCAGCCCTGGTCCCCTGCCTGTTTACATCAGGTAACATCATGAAACATGTTGTAGAGATCAGCCCTGGTCCCTGCCTGTTTACATCAGGTAACATCATGAAACATGTAGAGATCAGCCCTGGTCCCCTGCCTGTTTACATCAGGTAACATGTAGAGATCAGCCCTGGTCCCCTGCCTGTTTACATCAGGTAACATCATGAAACATGTTGTAGAGATCAGCCCTGGTCCCCTGCCTGTTTACATCAGGTAACATCATGAAACATGTTGTAGAGTTCAGCCCTGGTCCCCTGCCTTTTTACATCAGGTAACATCATGAAATATGTAGAGATCAGCCCTGGTCCCCTGCCTGTTTACGTCATGTAACATGTTGTGAGGTCAGCCCTGGTCCCTGCCTGTTTACATCAGGTAACATCATGAAATATGTAGAGATCAGCCCTGGTCCCTGCCTGTTTACATCAGGTAACATCATGAAACATGTAGAGATCAGCCCTGGTCCCCTGCCTGTTTACATCAGGTAACATGTAGAGATCAGCCCTGGTCCCCTGCCTGTTTACATCATGTAACATGAAGAGATCAGCCCTGGTCCCTGCCTGTTTACATCAGGTAACATGTAGAGATCAGCCCTGGTCCCTGCCTGTTTACATCAGGCAACATGTAGAGATCAGCCCTGGTCCCTGCCTGTTTACATCAGGTAACATCATGAAACATGTAGAGATCAGCCCTGGCCCCCTGCCTGTTTACATCAGGTAACATCATGAAACATGTAGAGATCAGCCCTGGTCCCTGCCTGTTTACATCAGGTAACATGTAGAGATCAGCCCTGGTCCCTGCCTGTTTACATCAGTTAACATCATGAAACATGTAGAGATCAGGCCTGGTCCCCTGCCTGTTTACATGAGGTAACATGTAGAGATCAGCCCTGGTCCCTGCCTGTTTACATCAGGTAACATCATGAAACACATGTAGAGATCAGCCCTGGTCCCCTGCCTGTTTACATCAGGTAACATGAAGAGATCAGCCCTGGTCCCCTGCCTGTTTACATCAGGTAACATCATGAAACATGTAGAGATCAGCCCTGGTCCCCTGCCTGTTTACATCAGGTAACATCATGAAACATGTAGAGATCAGCCCTGGTCCCCTGCCTGTTTACATCAGGTAACATCATGAAACATGTAGAGATCAGCCCCTGGTCCCTGCCTGTTTACATCAGGTAACATGTAGAGATCAGCCCTGGTCCCTGCCTGTTTACACCAGGTAACATGTAGAGATCAGCCCTGGTCCCTGCCTGTTTACATCAGGTAACATGTAGAGATCAGCCCTGGTCCCCTGCCTGTTTACATCAGGTAACATGTAGAGATCAGCCCTGGTCCCCTGCCTGTTTACATCAGGTAACATCATGAAACATATAGAGATCAGCCCTGGTCCCCTGCCTGTTTACGTCATGTAACATGTTGTGAGGTCAGCCCTGGTCCCTGCCTGTTTACATCAGGTAACATCATGAAACATGTTGTACAGATCAGCCCTGGTCCCCTGCCTGTTTACATCAGGTAACATCATGAAATATGTAGAGATCAGCCCTGGTCCCCTGCCTGTTTACATCATGAAACATGTAGAGATCAGCCCTGGTCCCCTGCCTGTTTACATCAGGTAACATCATGAAACATGTAGAGATCAGCCCTGGTCCCTGCCTGTTTACATCAGGTAACATGTAGAGATCAGCCCTGGTCCCTGCCTGTTTACACCAGGTAACATGTAGAGATCAGCCCTGGTCCCTGCCTGTTTACATCAGGTAACATGTAGAGATCAGCCCTGGTCCCCTGCCTGTTTACATCAGGTAACATGTAGAGATCAGCCCTGGTCCCCTGCCTGTTTACATCAGGTAACATCATGAAACATATAGAGATCAGCCCTGGTCCCCTGCCTGTTTACGTCATGTAACATGTTGTGAGGTCAGCCCTGGTCCCTGCCTGTTTACATCAGGTAACATCATGAAACATGTTGTACAGATCAGCCCTGGTCCCCTGCCTGTTTACATCAGGTAACATCATGAAATATGTAGAGATCAGCCCTGGTCCCCTGCCTGTTTACATCATGAAACATGTAGAGATCAGCCCTGGTCCCCTGCCTGTTTACATCAGGTAACATCATGAAACATGTAGAGATCAGCCCTGGTCCCTGCCTGTTTACATCAGGTAACATGTAGAGATCAGCCCTGGTCCCTGCCTGTTTACATCAGTTAACATCATGAAACATGTAGAGATCAGGCCTGGTCCCCTGCCTGTTTACATCAGGTAACATCATGAAACATGTAGAGATCAGCCCTGGTCCCCTGCCTGTTTACATCAGGTAACATCATGAAACATGTAGAGATCAGCCCTGGTCCCTGCCTGTTTACATCAGGTAACATGTAGAGATCAGCCCTGGTCCCTGCCTGTTTACACCAGGTAACATGTAGAGATCAGCCCTGGTCCCTGCCTGTTTACATCAGGTAACATGTAGAGATCAGCCCTGGTCCCCTGCCTGTTTACATCAGGTAACATGTAGAGATCAGCCCTGGTCCCCTGCCTGTTTACATCAGGTAACATCATGAAACATGTAGAGATCAGCCCTGGTCCCCTGCCTGTTTACATCAGGTAACATCATGAAACATGTATAGATCAGCCCTGGTCCCCTGCCTGTTTACATCAGGTAACATCATGAAACATGTAGAGATCAGCCCTGGTCCCTGCCTGTTTACATCAGGTAACATGTAGAGATCAGCCCTGGTCCCTGCCTGTTTACACCAGGTAACATGTAGAGATCAGCCCTGGTCCCTGCCTGTTTACATCAGGTAACATGTAGAGATCAGCCCTGGTCCCCTGCCTGTTTACATCAGGTAACATGTAGAGATCAGCCCTGGTCCCCTGCCTGTTTACATCAGGTAACATCATGAAACATATAGAGATCAGCCCTGGTCCCCTGCCTGTTTACGTCATGTAACATGTTGTGAGGTCAGTCCTGGTCCCTGCCTGTTTACATCAGGTAACATCATGAAACATGTTGTACAGATCAGCCCTGGTCCCCTGCCTGTTTACATCAGGTAACATCATGAAATATGTAGAGATCAGCCCTGGTCCCCTGCCTGTTTACATCATGAAACATGTAGAGATCAGCCCTGGTCCCCTGCCTGTTTACATCAGGTAACATCATGAAACATGTTGTAGAGATCAGCCCTGGTCCCCTGCCTGTTTACATCAGGTAACATCATGAAACATGTAGAGATCAGCCCTGGTCCCCTGCCTGTTTACATCAGGTAACATGTAGAGATCAGCCCTGGTCCCTGCCTGTTTACATCATGTAACATGAAGAGATCAGACCTGGTCCCTGCCTGTTTACATCAGGTAACATGTAGAGATCAGCCCTGGTCCCCTGCCTGCTTACATCAGGTAACATGTAGAGATCAGCCCTGGTCCCTGCCTGTTTACATCATGTAACATGAAGAGATCAGCCCTGGTCCCTGCCTGTTTACATCAGGTAACATGTAGAGATCAGCCCTGGTCCCCTGCCTGTTTACATCAGGTAACATGAAGAGGTCAGCCCTGGTCCCTGCCTGTTTACATCAGGTAACATCATGAAACATGTAGAGATCAGCCCTGGTCCCTGCCTGTTTACATCAGGTAACATCATGAAACATGTAGAGATCAGCCCTGGTCTCCTGCCTGTTTACATCATGAAACATGTAGAGATCAGCCCTGGTCCCCTGCCTGTTTACATCATGTAACATGAAGAGATCAGCCCTGGTCCCCTGCCTGTTTACATCAGGTAACATCATGAAACATGTAGAGATCAGCCCTGGTCCCTGCCTGTTTACATCAGGTAACATGTAGAGATCAGCCCTGGTCCCTGCCTGTTTACATCAGTTAACATCATGAAACATGTAGAGATCAGGCCTGGTCCCCTGCCTGTTTACATCAGGTAACATCATGAAACATGTAGAGATCAGCCCTGGTCCCCTGCCTGTTTACATCAGGTAACATCATGAAACATGTAGAGATCAGCCCTGGTCCCTGCCTGTTTACATCAGGTAACATGTAGAGATCAGCCCTGGTCCCTGCCTGTTTACATCAGTTAACATCATGAAACATGTAGAGATCAGGCCTGGTCCCCTGCCTGTTTACATCAGGTAACATCATGAAACATGTAGAGATCAGCCCTGGTCCCCTGCCTGTTTACATCAGGTAACATCATGAAACATGTAGAGATCAGCCCTGGTCCCTGCCTGTTTACATCAGGTAACATGTAGAGATCAGCCCTGGTCCCTGCCTGTTTACACCAGGTAACATGTAGAGATCAGCCCTGGTCCCTGCCTGTTTACATCAGGTAACATGTAGAGATCAGCCCTGGTCCCCTGCCTGTTTACATCAGGTAACATGTAGAGATCAGCCCTGGTCCCATGCCTGTTTACATCAGGTAACATCATGAAACATGTAGAGATCAGCCCTGGTCCCATGCCTGTTTACATCAGGTAACATCATGAAACATGTATAGATCAGCCCTGGTCCCCTGCCTGTTTACATCAGGTAACATCATGAAACATGTTGTAGAGATCAGCCCTGGTCCCCTGCCTGTTTACATCAGGTAACATCATGAAACATGTTGTAGAGATCAGCCCTGGTCCCCTGCCTGTTTACATCAGGTAACATCATGAAATATGTAGAGATCAGCCCTGGTCCCCTGCCTGTTTACATCATGTAACATGTTGTGAGGTCAGCCCTGGTCCCTGCCTGTTTACATCAGGTAACATCATGAAACATGTTGTAGAGATCAGCCCTGGTCCCCTGCCTGTTTACATCAGGTAACATCATGAAACATGTTGTAGAGATCAGCCCTGGTCCCCTGCCTGTTTACATCAGGTAACATCATGAAACATGTAGAGATCAGCCCTGGTCCCTGCCTGTTTACATCAGGTAACATGTAGAGATCAGCCCTGGTCCCTGCCTGTTTACATCAGATAACATCATGAAACATGTAGAGATCAGCCCTGGTCCCCTGCCTGTTTACATCAGGTAACATCATGAAACATGTTGTAGAGATCAGCCCTGGCCCCTGCCTGTTTACATCAGGTAACATCATGAAACATGTAGAGATCAGCCCTGGCCCCCTGCCTGTTTACATCAGGTAACATGTAGAGATCAGCCCTGGTCCCTGCCTGTTTACATCATGTAACATGAAGAGATCAGCCCTGGTCCCTGCCTGTTTACATCAGGTAACATGTAGAGATCAGCCCTGGTCCCCTGCCTGTTTACATCATGTAACATGTAGAGATCAGCCCTGGTCCCTGCCTGTTTACATCAGGTAACATGTAGAGATCAGCCCTGGTCCCCTGCCTGTTTACATCAGGTAACATGTAGAGATCAGCCCTGGTCCCTGCCTGTTTACATCAGGTAACATGTAGAGATCAGCCCTGGCCCCTGCCTGTTTACATCATGTAACATGTAGAGATCAGCCCTGGTCCCTGCCTGTTTACATCAGGTAACATCATGAAACATGTAGAGATCAGCCCTGGTCCCCTGCCTGTTTACATCAGGTAACATCATGAAACATGTAGAGATCAGCCCTGGTCCCCTGCCTGTTTACATCATGTAACATGTAGAGATCAGCCCTGGTCCCCTGCCTGTTTACATCAGGTAACATCATGAAACATGTAGAGATCAGCCCTGGACCCCTGCCTGTTTACATCAGGTAACATGTAGAGATCAGCCCTTGCCCCTGCCTGTTTACATCAGGTAACATGTAGATATCAGCCCTGGTCCCCTGCCTGTTTACATCAGGTAACATCATGAAACATGTAGAGATCAGCCCTGGTCCCCTGCCTGTTTACATCATGTAACATGTAGAGATCAGCCCTGGTCCCCTGCCTGTTTACATCAGGTAACATCATGAAACATGTAGAGATCAGCCCTGGTCCCCTGCCTGTTTACATCAGGTAACATGTAGAGATCAGCCCTGGTCCCTGCCTGTTTACATCAGGTAACATGTAGAGATCAGCCCTGGTCCCTGCCTGTTTACATCATGTAACATGTAGAGATCAGCCCTGGTCCCCTGCCTGTTTACATCAGGTAACATGTAGAGATCAGCCCTGGTCCCTGCCTGTTTACATCAGTTAACATCATGAAACATGTAGAGATCAGGCCTGGTCCCTGCCTGTTTACATCAGGTAACATGTAGAGATCAGCCCTGGTCCCTGCCTGTTTACATCAGGTAACATCATGAAACATGTAGAGATCAGCCCTGGTCTCCTGCCTGTTTACATCATGAAACATGTAGAGATCAGCCCTGGTCCCCTGCCTGTTTACATCATGTAACATGAAGAGATCAGCCCTGGTCCCCTGCCTGTTTACATCAGGTAACATCATGAAACATGTAGAGATCAGCCCTGGTCCCTGCCTGTTTACATCAGGTAACATGTAGAGATCAGCCCTGGTCCCTGCCTGTTTACATCAGTTAACATCATGAAACATGTAGAGATCAGGCCTGGTCCCCTGCCTGTTTACATCAGGTAACATCATGAAACATGTAGAGATCAGCCCTGGTCCCCTGCCTGTTTACATCAGGTAACATCATGAAACATGTAGAGATCAGCCCTGGTCCCTGCCTGTTTACATCAGGTAACATGTAGAGATCAGCCCTGGTCCCCTGCCTGTTTACATCAGGTAACATGTAGAGATCAGCCCTGGTCCCTGCCTGTTTACATCAGGTAACATGTAGAGATCAGCCCTGGTCCCCTGCCTGTTTACATCAGGTAACATGTAGAGATCAGCCCTGGTCCCCTGCCTGTTTACATCAGGTAACATCATGAAACATGTAGAGATCAGCCCTGGTCCCCTGCCTGTTTACATCAGGTAACATCATGAAACATGTATAGATCAGCCCTGGTCCCCTGCCTGTTTACATCAGGTAACATCATGAAACATGTTGTAGAGATCAGCCCTGGTCCCCTGCCTGTTTACATCAGGTAACATCATGAAACATGTTGTAGAGATCAGCCCTGGTCCCCTGCCTGTTTACATCAGGTAACATCATGAAATATGTAGAGATCAGCCCTGGTCCCCTGCCTGTTTACGTCATGTAACATGTTGTGAGGTCAGCCCTGGTCCCTGCCTGTTTACATCAGGTAACATCATGAAACATGTTGTAGAGATCAGCCCTGGTCCCCTGCCTGTTTACATCAGGTAACATCATGAAACATGTTGTAGAGATCAGCCCTGGTCCCCTGCCTGTTTACATCAGGTAACATCATGAAACATGTAGAGATCAGCCCTGGTCCCTGCCTGTTTACATCAGGTAACATGTAGAGATCAGCCCTGGTCCCTGCCTGTTTACATCAGATAACATCATGAAACATGTAGAGATCAGCCCTGGCCCCTGCCTGTTTACATCAGGTAACATCATGAAACATGTAGAGATCAGCCCTGGCCCCCTGCCTGTTTACATCAGGTAACATGTAGAGATCAGCCCTGGTCCCTGCCTGTTTACATCATGTAACATGAAGAGATCAGCCCTGGTCCCTGCCTGTTTACATCAGGTAACATGTAGAGATCAGCCCTGGTCCCCTGCCTGTTTACATCATGTAACATGTAGAGATCAGCCCTGGTCCCTGCCTGTTTACATCAGGTAACATGTAGAGATCAGCCCTGGTCCCCTGCCTGTTTACATCAGGTAACATGTAGAGATCAGCCCTGGTCCCTGCCTGTTTACATCAGGTAACATGTAGAGATCAGCCCTGGCCCCTGCCTGTTTACATCATGTAACATGTAGAGATCAGCCCTGGTCCCTGCCTGTTTACATCAGGTAACATCATGAAACATGTAGAGATCAGCCCTGGTCCCCTGCCTGTTTACATCAGGTAACATCATGAAACATGTAGAGATCAGCCCTGGTCCCCTGCCTGTTTACATCATGTAACATGTAGAGATCAGCCCTGGTCCCCTGCCTGTTTACATCAGGTAACATCATGAAACATGTAGAGATCAGCCCTGGTCCCCTGCCTGTTTACATCAGGTAACATGTAGAGATCAGCCCTTGCCCCTGCCTGTTTACATCAGGTAACATGTAGATATCAGCCCTGGTCCCCTGCCTGTTTACATCAGGTAACATCATGAAACATGTAGAGATCAGCCCTGGTCCCCTGCCTGTTTACATCATGTAACATGTAGAGATCAGCCCTGGTCCCCTGCCTGTTTACATCAGGTAACATCATGAAACATGTAGAGATCAGCCCTGGTCCCCTGCCTGTTTACATCAGGTAACATGTAGAGATCAGCCCTGGTCCCTGCCTGTTTACATCAGGTAACATGTAGAGATCAGCCGTGGTCCCTGCCTGTTTACATCATGTAACATGTAGAGATCAGCCCTGGTCCCTGCCTGTTTACATCAGTTAACATCATGAAACATGTAGAGATCAGGCCTGGTCCCTGCCTGTTTACATCAGGTAACATGTAGAGATCAGCCCTGGTCCCTGCCTGTTTACATCAGGTAACATCATGAAACACATGTAGAGATCAGCCCTGGTCCCCTGCCTGTTTACATCAGGTAACATGAAGAGATCAGCCCTGGTCCCCTGCCTGTTTACATCAGGTAACATCATGAAACATGTAGAGATCAGCCCTGGTCCCTGCCTGTTTACATCATGTAACATGAAGAGATCAGCCCTGGTCCCTGCCTGTTTACATCAGGTAACATGTAGAGATCAGCCCTGGTCCCCTGCCTGTTTACATCAGGTAACATGTAGAGATCAGCCCTGGTCCCTGCCTGTTTACATCAGGTAACATCATGAAACACATGTAGAGATCAGCCCTGGTCCCTGCCTGTTTACACCAGGTAACATGAAGAGATCAGCCCTGGTCCCCTGCCTGTTTACATCAGGTAACATCATGAAACATGTAGAGATCAGCCCTGGTCCCCTGCCTGTTTACATCAGGTAACATCATGAAACATGTAGAGATCAGCCCTGGTCCCCTGCCTGTTTACATCAGGTAACATCATGAAACATGTAGAGATCAGCCCTGGTCCCTGCCTGTTTACATCAGGTAACATGTAGAGATCAGCACTGGTCCCCTGCCTGTTTACATCAGGTAACATGTAGAGATCAGCCCTGGTCCCCTGCCTGTTTACATCAGGTAACATCATGAAACATGTAGAGATCAGCCCTGGTCCCCTGCCTGTTTACATCAGGTAACATCATGAAACATGTTGTAGAGTTCAGCCCTGGTCCCCTGCCTTTTTACATCAGGTAACATCATGAAATATGTAGAGATCAGCCCTGGTCCCCTGCCTGTTTACGTCATGTAACATGTTGTGAGGTCAGCCCTGGTCCCTGCCTGTTTACATCAGGTAACATCATGAAACATGTTGTACAGATCAGCCCTGGTCCCCTGCCTGTTTACATCAGGTAACATCATGAAATATGTAGAGATCAGCCCTGGTCCCTGCCTGTTTACATCAGGTAACATCATGAAACATGTAGAGATCAGCCCTGGTCCCCTGCCTGTTTACATCAGGTAACATGTAGAGATCAGCCCTGGTCCCCTGCCTGTTTACATCATGTAACATGAAGAGATCAGCCCTGGTCCCTGCCTGTTTACATCAGGTAACATGTAGAGATCAGCCCTGGTCCCTGCCTGTTTACATCAGGCAACATGTAGAGATCAGCCCTGGTCCCTGCCTGTTTACATCAGGTAACATCATGAAACATGTAGAGATCAGCCCTGGCCCCCTGCCTGTTTACATCAGGTAACATCATGAAACATGTAGAGATCAGCCCTGGTCCCTGCCTGTTTACATCAGGTAACATGTAGAGATCAGCCCTGGTCCCTGCCTGTTTACATCAGTTAACATCATGAAACATGTAGAGATCAGGCCTGGTCCCTGCCTGTTTACATCAGGTAACATGTAGAGATCAGCCCTGGTCCCTGCCTGTTTACATCAGGTAACATCATGAAACACATGTAGAGATCAGCCCTGGTCCCCTGCCTGTTTACATCAGGTAACATGAAGAGATCAGCCCTGGTCCCCTGCCTGTTTACATCAGGTAACATCATGAAACATGTAGAGATCAGCCCTGGTCCCTGCCTGTTTACATCATGTAACATGAAGAGATCAGCCCTGGTCCCTGCCTGTTTACATCAGGTAACATGTAGAGATCAGCCCTGGTCCCCTGCCTGTTTACATCAGGTAACATGTAGAGATCAGCCCTGGTCCCTGCCTGTTTACATCAGGTAACATCATGAAACACATGTAGAGATCAGCCCTGGTCCCCTGCCTGTTTACATCAGGTAACATGAAGAGATCAGCCCTGGTCCCCTGCCTGTTTACATCAGGTAACATCATGAAACATGTAGAGATCAGCCCTGGTCCCCTGCCTGTTTACATCAGGTAACATCATGAAACATGTAGAGATCAGCCCTGGTCCCTGCCTGTTTACATCAGGTAACATCATGAAACATGTAGAGATCAGCCCTGGTCCCTGCCTGTTTACATCAGGTAACATGTAGAGATCAGCCCTGGTCCCTGCCTGTTTACACCAGGTAACATGTAGAGATCAGCCCCTGGTCCCTGCCTGTTTACATCAGGTAACATGTAGAGATCAGCCCTGGTCCCCTGCCTGTTTACATCAGGTAACATGTAGAGATCAGCCCTGGTCTCCTGCCTGTTTACATCAGGTAACATCATGAAACATATAGAGATCAGCCCTGGTCCCCTGCCTGTTTACGTCATGTAACATGTTGTGAGGTCAGCCCTGGTCCCTGCCTGTTTACATCAGGTAACATCATGAAACATGTTGTACAGATCAGCCCTGGTCCCCTGCCTGTTTACATCAGGTAACATCATGAAATATGTAGAGATCAGCCCTGGTCCCCTGCCTTTTTACATCATGAAACATGTAGAGATCAGCCCTGGTCCCCTGCCTGTTTACATCAGGTAACATCATGAAACATGTTGTAGAGATCAGCCCTGGTCCCCTGCCTGTTTACATCAGGTAACATCATGAAACATGTAGAGATCAGCCCTGGTCCCCTGCCTGTTTACATCAGGTAACATGTAGAGATCAGCCCTGGTCTCCTGCCTGTTTACATCAGGTAACATCATGAAACATATAGAGATCAGCCCTGGTCCCCTGCCTGTTTACGTCATGTAACATGTTGTGAGGTCAGCCCTGGTCCCTGCCTGTTTACATCAGGTAACATCATGAAACATGTTGTACAGATCAGCCCTGGTCCCCTGCCTGTTTACATCAGGTAACATCATGAAATATGTAGAGATCAGCCCTGGTCCCCTGCCTTTTTACATCATGAAACATGTAGAGATCAGCCCTGGTCCCCTGCCTGTTTACATCAGGTAACATCATGAAACATGTTGTAGAGATCAGCCCTGGTCCCCTGCCTGTTTACATCAGGTAACATGTAGAGATCAGCCCCTGGTCCCTGCCTGTTTACATCAGGTAACATCATGAAACATGTAGAGATCAGCCCTGGTCCCCTGCCTGTTTACATCAGGTAACATGTAGAGATCAGCCCTGGTCCCTGCCTGTTTACATCATGTAACATGAAGAGATCAGCCCTGGTCCCTGCCTGTTTACATCAGGTAACATGTAGAGATCAGCCCTGGTCCCCTGCCTGTTTACATCAGGTAACATGTAGAGATCAGCCCTGGTCCCTGCCTGTTTACATCATGTAACATGAAGAGATCAGCCCTGGTCCCTGCCTGTTTACATCAGGTAACATGTAGAGATCAGCCCTGGTCCCTGCCTGTTTACATCAGGTAACATGTAGAGATCAGGCCTGGTCCCCTGCCTGTTTACATCAGGTAACATCATGAAACATGTAGAGATCAGCCCTGGTCCCCTGCCTGTTTACATCAGGTAACATCATGAAACATGTAGAGATCAGCCCTGGTCCCTGCCTGTTTACATCAGTTAACATCATAAACATGTAGAGATCAGGCCTGGTCCCCTGCCTGTTTACATCAGGTAACATCATGAAACATGTAGAGATCAGCCCTGGTCCCCTGCCTGTTTACATCAGGTAACATCATGAAACATGTAGAGATCAGCCCTGGTCCCTGCCTGTTTACATCAGGTAACATCATGAAACATGTAGAGATCAGCCCTGGTCCCTGCCTGTTTACATCAGGTAACATGTAGAGATCAGCCCTGGTCCCTGCCTGTTTACACCAGGTAACATGTAGAGATCAGCCCTGGTCCCTGCCTGTTTACATCAGGTAACATGTAGAGATCAGCCCTGGTCCCCTGCCTGTTTACATCAGGTAACATGTAGAGATCAGCCCTGGTCCCCTGCCTGTTTACATCAGGTAACATCATGAAACATGTAGAGATCAGCCCTGGTCCCCTGCCTGTTTACATCAGGTAACATCATGAAACATGTTGTAGAGATCAGCCCTGGTCCCCTGCCTGTTTACATCAGGTAACATCATGAAACATGTTGTAGAGATCAGCCCTGGTCCCCTGCCTGTTTACATCAGGTAACATCATGAAATATGTAGAGATCAGCCCTGGTCCCCTGCCTGTTTACGTCATGTAACATGTTGTGAGGTCAGCCCTGGTCCCTGCCTGTTTACATCAGGTAACATCATGAAACATGTTGTAGAGATCAGCCCTGGTCCCCTGCCTGTTTACATCAGGTAACATCATGAAACATGTTGTAGAGATCAGCCCTGGTCCCCTGCCTGTTTACATCAGGTAACATCATGAAACATGTAGAGATCAGCCCTGGTCCCTGCCTGTTTACATCAGGTAACATGTAGAGATCAGCCCTGGTCCCTGCCTGTTTACATCAGATAACATCATGAAACATGTAGAGATCAGCCCTGGCCCCTGCCTGTTTACATCAGGTAACATAATGAAACATGTAGAGATCAGCCCTGGCCCCCTGCCTGTTTACATCAGGTAACATGTAGAGATCAGCCCTGGTCCCTGCCTGTTTACATCATGTAACATGAAGAGATCAGCCCTGGTCCCTGCCTGTTTACATCAGGTAACATGTAGAGATCAGCCCTGGTCCCCTGCCTGTTTACATCATGTAACATGTAGAGATCAGCCCTGGTCCCCTGCCAGTTTACATCAGGTAACATCATGAAACATGTAGAGATCAGCCCTGGTCCCCTGCCTGTTTACATCAGGTAACATGTAGAGATCAGCCCTTGCCCCTGCCTGTTTACATCAGGTAACATGTAGATATCAGCCCTGGTCCCCTGCCTGTTTACATCAGGTAACATCATGAAACATGTAGAGATCAGCCCTGGTCCCCTGCCTGTTTACATCAGGTAACATGTAGAGATCAGCCCTGGTCCCTGCCTGTTTACATCAGGTAACATGTAGAGATCAGCCCTGGTCCCTGCCTGTTTACATCAGGTAACATCATGAAACATGTTGTACAGATCAGCCCTGGTCCCCTGCCTGTTTACATCAGGTAACATCATGAAATATGTAGAGATCAGCCCTGGTCCCCTGCCTGTTTACATCATGAAACATGTAGAGATCAGCCCTGGTCCCCTGCCTGTTTACATCAGGTAACATCATGAAACATGTTGTAGAGATCAGCCCTGGTCCCCTGCCTGTTTACATCAGGTAACATCATGAAACATGTAGAGATCAGCCCTGGTCCCCTGCCTGTTTACATCAGGTAACATCATGAAACATGTAGAGATAAGCCCTGGTCCCTGCCTGTTTACATCAGGTAACATGTAGAGATCAGCCCTGGTCCCTGCCTGTTTACATCAGTTAACATCATGAAACATGTAGAGATCAGCCCTGGTCCCTGCCTGTTTACATCAGGTAACATCATGAAACACATGTAGAGATCAGCCCTGGTCCCCTGCCTGTTTACATCAGGTAACATGAAGAGATCAGCCCTGGTCCCCTGCCTGTTTACATCAGGTAACATCATGAAACATGTAGAGATCAGCCCTGGTCCCCTGCCTGTTTACATCAGGTAACATCATGAAACATGTAGAGATCAGCCCTGGTCCCCTGCCTGTTTACATCAGGTAACATCATGAAACATGTAGAGATCAGCCCTGGTCCCTGCCTGTTTACATCAGGTAACATGTAGAGATCAGCCCTGGTCCCTGCCTGTTTACACCAGGTAACATGTAGAGATCAGCCCTGGTCCCTGCCTGTTTACATCAGGTAACATGTAGAGATCAGCCCTGGTCCCCTGCCTGTTTACATCAGGTAACATGTAGAGATCAGCCCTGGTCCCTGCCTGTTTACATCAGTTAACATCATGAAACATGTAGAGATCAGGCCTGGTCCCTGCCTGTTTACATCAGGTAACATGTAGAGATCAGCCCTGGTCCCTGCCTGTTTACATCAGGTAACATCATGAAACACATGTAGAGATCAGCCCTGGTCCCCTGCCTGTTTACATCAGGTAACATGAAGAGATCAGCCCTGGTCCCCTGCCTGTTTACATCAGGTAACATCATGAAACATGTAGAGATCAGCCCTGGTCCCTGCCTGTTTACATCATGTAACATGAAGAGATCAGCCCTGGTCCCTGCCTGTTTACATCAGGTAACATGTAGAGATCAGCCCTGGTCCCCTGCCTGTTTACATCAGGTAACATGTAGAGATCAGCCCTGGTCCCTGCCTGTTTACATCAGGTAACATCATGAAACACATGTAGAGATCAGCCCTGGTCCCTGCCTGTTTACACCAGGTAACATGAAGAGATCAGCCCTGGTCCCCTGCCTGTTTACATCAGGTAACATCATGAAACATGTAGAGATCAGCCCTGGTCCCCTGCCTGTTTACATCAGGTAACATCATGAAACATGTAGAGATCAGCCCTGGTCCCCTGCCTGTTTACATCAGGTAACATCATGAAACATGTAGAGATCAGCCCTGGTCCCTGCCTGTTTACATCAGGTAACATGTAGAGATCAGCACTGGTCCCCTGCCTGTTTACATCAGGTAACATGTAGAGATCAGCCCTGGTCCCCTGCCTGTTTACATCAGGTAACATCATGAAACATATAGAGATCAGCCCTGGTCCCCTGCCTGTTTACATCAGGTAACATCATGAAACATGTAGAGATCAGCCCTGGTCCCCTGCCTGTTTACATCAGGTAACATCATGAAACATGTTGTAAAGATCAGCCCTGGTCCCCTGCCTGTTTACATCAGGTAACATCATGAAACATGTTGTAGAGTTCAGCCCTGGTCCCCTGCCTTTTTACATCAGGTAACATCATGAAATATGTAGAGATCAGCCCTGGTCCCCTGCCTGTTTACGTCATGTAACATGTTGTGAGGTCAGCCCTGGTCCCTGCCTGTTTACATCAGGTAACATCATGAAACATGTTGTACAGATCAGCCCTGGTCCCCTGCCTGTTTACATCAGGTAACATCATGAAATATGTAGAGATCAGCCCTGGTCCCTGCCTGTTTACATCAGGTAACATCATGAAACATGTAGAGATCAGCCCTGGTCCCCTGCCTGTTTACATCAGGTAACATGTAGAGATCAGCCCTGGTCCCCTGCCTGTTTACATCATGTAACATGAAGAGATCAGCCCTGGTCCCTGCCTGTTTACATCAGGTAACATGTAGAGATCAGCCCTGGTCCCTGCCTGTTTACATCAGGCAACATGTAGAGATCAGCCCTGGTCCCTGCCTGTTTACATCAGGTAACATCATGAAACATGTAGAGATCAGCCCTGGCCCCCCTGCCTGTTTACATCAGGTAACATCATGAAACATGTAGAGATCAGCCCTGGTCCCTGCCTGTTTACATCAGGTAACATGTAGAGATCAGCCCTGGTCCCTGCCTGTTTACATCAGTTAACATCATGAAACATGTAGAGATCAGGCCTGGTCCCTGCCTGTTTACATCAGGTAACATGTAGAGATCAGCCCTGGTCCCTGCCTGTTTACATCAGGTAACATCATGAAACACATGTAGAGATCAGCCCTGGTCCCCTGCCTGTTTACATCAGGTAACATGAAGAGATCAGCCCTGGTCCCCTGCCTGTTTACATCAGGTAACATCATGAAACATGTAGAGATCAGCCCTGGTCCCTGCCTGTTTACATCATGTAACATGAAGAGATCAGCCCTGGTCCCTGCCTGTTTACATCAGGTAACATGTAGAGATCAGCCCTGGTCCCCTGCCTGTTTACATCAGGTAACATGTAGAGATCAGCCCTGGTCCCTGCCTGTTTACATCAGGTAACATCATGAAACACATGTAGAGATCAGCCCTGGTCCCCTGCCTGTTTACATCAGGTAACATGAAGAGATCAGCCCTGGTCCCCTGCCTGTTTACATCAGGTAACATCATGAAACATGTAGAGATCAGCCCTGGTCCCCTGCCTGTTTACATCAGGTAACATCATGAAACATGTAGAGATCAGCCCTGGTCCCCTGCCTGTTTACATCAGGTAACATCATGAAACATGTAGAGATCAGCCCTGGTCCCTGCCTGTTTACATCAGGTAACATGTAGAGATCAGCCCTGGTCCCTGCCTGTTTACACCAGGTAACATGTAGAGATCAGCCCTGGTCCCTGCCTGTTTACATCAGGTAACATGTAGAGATCAGCCCTGGTCCCCTGCCTGTTTACATCAGGTAACATGTAGAGATCAGCCCTGGTCTCCTGCCTGTTTACATCAGGTAACATCATGAAACATATAGAGATCAGCCCTGGTCCCCTGCCTGTTTACGTCATGTAACATGTTGTGAGGTCAGCCCTGGTCCCTGCCTGTTTACATCAGGTAACATCATGAAACATGTTGTACAGATCAGCCCTGGTCCCCTGCCTGTTTACATCAGGTAACATCATGAAATATGTAGAGATCAGCCCTGGTCCCCTGCCTTTTTACATCATGAAACATGTAGAGATCAGCCCTGGTCCCCTGCCTGTTTACATCAGGTAACATCATGAAACATGTTGTAGAGATCAGCCCTGGTCCCCTGCCTGTTTACATCAGGTAACATCATGAAACATGTAGAGATCAGCCCTGGTCCCCTGCCTGTTTACATCAGGTAACATGTAGAGATCAGCCCTGGTCTCCTGCCTGTTTACATCAGGTAACATCATGAAACATATAGAGATCAGCCCTGGTCCCCTGCCTGTTTACGTCATGTAACATGTTGTGAGGTCAGCCCTGGTCCCTGCCTGTTTACATCAGGTAACATCATGAAACATGTTGTACAGATCAGCCCTGGTCCCCTGCCTGTTTACATCAGGTAACATCATGAAATATGTAGAGATCAGCCCTGGTCCCCTGCCTTTTTACATCATGAAACATGTAGAGATCAGCCCTGGTCCCCTGCCTGTTTACATCAGGTAACATCATGAAACATGTTGTAGAGATCAGCCCTGGTCCCCTGCCTGTTTACATCAGGTAACATGTAGAGATCAGCCCTGGTCCCTGCCTGTTTACATCAGGTAACATCATGAAACATGTAGAGATCAGCCCTGGTCCCCTGCCTGTTTACATCAGGTAACATGTAGAGATCAGCCCTGGTCCCTGCCTGTTTACATCATGTAACATGAAGAGATCAGCCCTGGTCCCTGCCTGTTTACATCAGGTAACATGTAGAGATCAGCCCTGGTCCCCTGCCTGTTTACATCAGGTAACATGTAGAGATCAGCCCTGGTCCCTGCCTGTTTACATCATGTAACATGAAGAGATCAGCCCTGGTCCCTGCCTGTTTACATCAGGTAACATGTAGAGATCAGCCCTGGTCCCCTGCCTGTTTACATCAGGTAACATGAAGAGGTCAGCCCTGGTCCCTGCCTGTTTACATCAGGTAACATCATGAAACATGTAGAGATCAGCCCTGGTCCCCTGCCTGTTTACATCAGGTAACATCATGAAACATGTAGAGATCAGCCCTGGTCTCCTGCCTGTTTACATCATGTAACATGTAGAGATCAGCCCTGGTCCCCTGCCTGTTTACATCATGTAACATGAAGAGATCAGCCCTGGTCCCCTGCCTGTTTACATCAGGTAACATCATGAAACATGTAGAGATCAGCCCTGGTCCCTGCCTGTTTACATCAGGTAACATGTAGAGATCAGCCCTGGTCCCTGCCTGTTTACATCAGTTAACATCATGAAACATGTAGAGATCAGGCCTGGTCCCCTGCCTGTTTACATCAGGTAACATCATGAAACATGTAGAGATCAGCCCTGGTCCCCTGCCTGTTTACATCAGGTAACATCATGAAACATGTAGAGATCAGCCCTGGTCCCTGCCTGTTTACATCAGGTAACATGTAGAGATCAGCCCTGGTCCCTGCCTGTTTACATCAGTTAACATCATGAAACATGTAGAGATCAGGCCTGGTCCCCTGCCTGTTTACATCAGGTAACATCATGAAACATGTAGAGATCAGCCCTGGTCCCCTGCCTGTTTACATCAGGTAACATCATGAAACATGTAGAGATCAGCCCTGGTCCCTGCCTGTTTACATCAGGTAACATGTAGAGATCAGCCCTGGTCCCTGCCTGTTTACACCAGGTAACATGTAGAGATCAGCCCTGGTCCCCTGCCTGTTTACATCAGGTAACATGTAGAGATCAGCCCTGGTCCCCTGCCTGTTTACATCAGGTAACATGTAGAGATCAGCCCTGGTCCCCTGCCTGTTTACATCAGGTAACATCATGAAACATGTAGAGATCAGCCCTGGTCCCCTGACAGTTTACATCAGGTAACATCATGAAACATGTAAAGATCAGCCCTGGTCCCCTGCCTGTTTACATCAGGTAACATCATGAAACATGTTGTAGAGATCAGCCCTGGTCCCCTGCCTGTTTACATCAGGTAACATCATGAAACATGTTGTAGAGATCAGCCCTGGTCCCCTGCCTGTTTACATCAGGTAACATCATGAAATATGTAGAGATCAGCCCTGGTCCCCTGCCTGTTTACGTCATGTAACATGTTGTGAGGTCAGCCCTGGTCCCTGCCTGTTTACATCAGGTAACATCATGAAACATGTTGTAGAGATCAGCCCTGGTCCCCTGCCTGTTTACATCAGGTAACATCATGAAACATGTTGTAGAGATCAGCCCTGGTCCCCTGCCTGTTTACATCAGGTAACATCATGAAACATGTAGAGATCAGCCCTGGTCCCTGCCTGTTTACATCAGGTAACATGTAGAGATCAGCCCTGGTCCCTGCCTGTTTACATCAGATAACATCATGAAACATGTAGAGATCAGCCCTGGCCCCTGCCTGTTTACATCAGGTAACATAATGAAACATGTAGAGATCAGCCCTGGCCCCCTGCCTGTTTACATCAGGTAACATGTAGAGATCAGCCCTGGTCCCTGCCTGTTTACATCATGTAACATGAAGAGATCAGCCCTGGTCCCTGCCTGTTTACATCAGGTAACATGTAGAGATCAGCCCTGGTCCCCTGCCTGTTTACATCATGTAACATGTAGAGATCAGCCCTGGTCCCCCTGCCAGTTTACATCAGGTAACATCATGAAACATGTAGAGATCAGCCCTGGTCCCCTGCCTGTTTACATCAGGTAACATGTAGAGATCAGCCCTTGCCCCTGCCTGTTTACATCAGGTAACATGTAGATATCAGCCCTGGTCCCCTGCCTGTTTACATCAGGTAACATCATGAAACATGTAGAGATCAGCCCTGGTCCCCTGCCTGTTTACATCAGGTAACATGTAGAGATCAGCCCTGGTCCCTGCCTGTTTACATCAGGTAACATGTAGAGATCAGCCCTGGTCCCGGCCTGTTTACATCAGGTAACATCATGAAACATGTTGTACAGATCAGCCCTGGTCCCCTGCCTGTTTACATCAGGTAACATCATGAAATATGTAGAGATCAGCCCTGGTCCCCTGCCTGTTTACATCATGAAACATGTAGAGATCAGCCCTGGTCCCCTGCCTGTTTACATCAGGTAACATCATGAAACATGTTGTAGAGATCAGCCCTGGTCCCCTGCCTGTTTACATCAGGTAACATCATGAAATATGTAGAGATCAGCCCTGGTCCCCTGCCTGTTTACATCAGGTAACATCATGAAACATGTAGAGATCAGCCCTGGTCCCCTGCCTGTTTACATCAGGTAACATGTAGAGATCAGCCCTGGTCCCTGCCTGTTTACATCATGTAACATGAAGAGATCAGCCCTGGTCCCCTGCCTGTTTACATCAGGTAACATGTAGAGATCAGCCCTGGTCCCTGCCTGTTTACATCATGTAACATGAAGAGATCAGCCCTGGTCCCTGCCTGTTTACATCAGGTAACATGTAGAGATCAGCCCTGGTCCCCTGCCTGTTTACATCAGGTAACATGAAGAGGTCAGCCCTGGTCCCTGCCTGTTTACATCAGGTAACATCATGAAACATGTAGAGATCAGCCCTGGTCCCTGCCTGTTTACATCAGGTAACATCATGAAACATGTAGAGATCAGCCCTGGTCTCCTGCCTGTTTACATCATGAAACATGTAGAGATCAGCCCTGGTCCCCTGCCTGTTTACATCATGTAACATGAAGAGATCAGCCCTGGTCCCCTGCCTGTTTACATCAGGTAACATCATGAAACATGTAGAGATCAGCCCTGGTCCCTGCCTGTTTACATCAGGTAACATGTAGAGATCAGCCCTGGTCCCTGCCTGTTTACATCAGTTAACATCATGAAACATGTAGAGATCAGGCCTGGTCCCCCTGCCTGTTTACATCAGGTAACATCATGAAACATGTAGAGATCAGCCCTGGTCCCCTGCCTGTTTACATCAGGTAACATCATGAAACATGTAGAGATCAGCCCTGGTCCCTGCCTGTTTACATCAGGTAACATGTAGAGATCAGCCCTGGTCCCTGCCTGTTTACATCAGTTAACATCATGAAACATGTAGAGATCAGGCCTGGTCCCCTGCCTGTTTACATCAGGTAACATCATGAAACATGTAGAGATCAGCCCTGGTCCCCTGCCTGTTTACATCAGGTAACATCATGAAACATGTAGAGATCAGCCCTGGTCCCTGCCTGTTTACATCAGGTAACATGTAGAGATCAGCCCTGGTCCCTGCCTGTTTACACCAGGTAACATGTAGAGATCAGCCCTGGTCCCTGCCTGTTTACATCAGGTAACATGTAGAGATCAGCCCTGGTCCCCTGCCTGTTTACATCAGGTAACATGTAGAGATCAGCCCTGGTCCCCTGCCTGTTTACATCAGGTAACATCATGAAACATGTAGAGATCAGCCCTGGTCCCCTGCCTGTTTACATCAGGTAACATCATGAAACATGTAAAGATCAGCCCTGGTCCCCTGCCTGTTTACATCAGGTAACATCATGAAACATGTTGTAGAGATCAGCCCTGGTCCCCTGCCTGTTTACATCAGGTAACATCATGAAACATGTTGTAGAGATCAGCCCTGGTCCCCTGCCTGTTTACATCAGGTAACATCATGAAATATGTAGAGATCAGCCCTGGTCCCCTGCCTGTTTACGTCATGTAACATGTTGTGAGGTCAGCCCCTGGTCCCTGCCTGTTTACATCAGGTAACATCATGAAACATGTTGTAGAGATCAGCCCTGGTCCCCTGCCTGTTTACATCAGGTAACATCATGAAACATGTTGTAGAGATCAGCCCTGGTCCCCTGCCTGTTTACATCAGGTAACATCATGAAACATGTAGAGATCAGCCCTGGTCCCCTGCCTGTTTACATCAGGTAACATCATGAAACATGTAGAGATCAGCCCTGGTCCCTGCCTGTTTACATCAGGCAACATGTAGAGATCAGCCCTGGTCCCCTGCCTGTTTACATCAGGTAACATCATGAAACATGTAGAGATCAGCCCTGGCCCCCTGCCTGTTTACATCAGGTAACATGTAGAGATCAGCCCTGGTCCCTGCCTGTTTACATCATGTAACATGAAGAGATCAGCCCTGGTCCCTGCCTGTTTACATCAGGTAACATGTAGAGATCAGCCCTGGTCCCTGCCTGTTTACATCATGTAACATGTAGAGATCAGCCCTGGTCCCCTGCCTGTTTACATCATGTAACATGTAGAGATCAGCCCTGGTCCCTGCCTGTTTACATCAGGTAACATGTAGAGATCAGCCCTGGTCCCCTGCCTGTTTACATCAGGTAACATGTAGAGATCAGCCCTGGTCCCTGCCTGTTTACATCAGGTAACATGTAGAGATCAGCCCTGGCCCCTGCCTGTTTACATCATGTAACATGTAGAGATCAGCCCTGGTCCCTGCCTGTTTACATCAGGTAACATCATGAAACATGTAGAGATCAGCCCTGGTCCCCTGCCTGTTTACATCAGGTAACATCATGAAACATGTAGAGATCAGCCCTGGTCCCCTGCCTGTTTACATCATGTAACATGTAGAGATCAGCCCTGGTCCCCTGCCTGTTTACATCAGGTAACATCATGAAACATGTAGAGATCAGCCCTGGTCCCCTGCCTGTTTACATCAGGTAACATGTAGAGATCAGCCCTTGCCCCTGCCTGTTTACATCAGGTAACATGTAGATATCAGCCCTGGTCCCCTGCCTGTTTACATCAGGTAACATCATGAAACATGTAGAGATCAGCCCTGGTCCCCTGCCTGTTTACATCAGGTAACATCATGAAACATGTAGAGATCAGCCCTGGTCCCCTGCCTGTTTACATCAGGTAACATGTAGAGATCAGCCCTGGTCCCTGCCTGTTTACATCAGGTAACATGTAGAGATCAGCCCTGGTCCCTGCCTGTTTACATCAGGTAACATCATGAAACATGTTGTACAGATCAGCCCTGGTCCCCTGCCTGTTTACATCAGGTAACATCATGAAATATGTAGAGATCAGCCCTGGTCCCCTGCCTGTTTACATCATGAAACATGTAGAGATCAGCCCTGGTCCCCTGCCTGTTTACATCAGGTAACATCATGAAACATGTTGTAGAGATCAGCCCTGGTCCCCTGCCTGTTTACATCAGGTAACATCATGAAACATGTAGAGATCAGCCCTGGTCCCCTGCCTGTTTACATCAGGTAACATCAGGTAACATGTAGAGATCAGCCCTGGTCCCTGCCTGTTTACATCATGTAACATGAAGAGATCAGCCCTGGTCCCTGCCTGTTTACATCAGGTAACATGTAGAGATCAGCCCTGGTCCCCTGCCTGTTTACATCAGGTAACATGTAGAGATCAGCCCTGGTCCCTGCCTGTTTACATCATGTAACATGAAGAGATCAGCCCTGGTCCCTGCCTGTTTACATCAGGTAACATGTAGAGATCAGCCCTGGTCCCCTGCCTGTTTACATCAGGTAACATGAAGAGGTCAGCCCTGGTCCCTGCCTGTTTACATCAGGTAACATCATGAAACATGTAGAGATCAGCCCTGGTCCCTGCCTGTTTACATCAGGTAACATCATGAAACATGTAGAGATCAGCCCTGGTCCCCTGCCTGTTTACATCAGGAAACATGTAGAGATCAGCCCTGGTCCCCTGCCTGTTTACATCATGTAACATGAAGAGATCAGCCCTGGTCCCCTGCCTGTTTACATCAGGTAACATCATGAAACATGTAGAGATCAGCCCTGGTCCCTGCCTGTTTACATCAGGTAACATGTAGAGATCAGCCCTGGTCCCTGCCTGTTTACATCAGTTAACATCATGAAACATGTAGAGATCAGGCCTGGTCCCCTGCCTGTTTACATCAGGTAACATCATGAAACATGTAGAGATCAGCCCTGGTCCCCTGCCTGTTTACATCAGGTAACATCATGAAACATGTAGAGATCAGCCCTGGTCCCCTGCCTGTTTACATCAGGTAACATCATGAAACATGTAGAGATCAGCCCTGGTCCCCTGCCTGTTTACATCAGGTAACATCATGAAACATGTAGAGATCAGCCCTGTTCCCTGCCTGTTTACATCAGGTAACATGTAGAGATCAGCCCTGGTCCCTGCCTGTTTACATCAGTTAACATCATGAAACATGTAGAGATCAGCCCTGGCCCCTGCCTGTTTACATCAGGTAACATCATGAAACATGTAGAGATCAGCCCTGGTCCCCTGCCTGTTTACATCAGGTAACATCATGAAACATGTAGAGATCAGCCCTGGTCCCTGCCTGTTTACATCAGGTAACATGTAGAGATCAGCCCTGGTCCCTGCCTGTTTACACCAGGTAACATGTAGAGATCAGCCCTGGTCCCTGCCTGTTTACATCAGGTAACATGTAGAGATCAGCCCTGGTCCCCTGCCTGTTTACATCAGGTAACATGTAGAGATCAGCCCTGGTCCCCTGCCTGTTTACATCAGGTAACATCATGAAACATGTAGAGATCAGCCCTGGTCCCCTGCCTGTTTACATCAGGTAACATCATGAAACATGTAGAGATCAGCCCTGGTCCCCTGCCTGTTTACATCAGGTAACATCAGAAACATGTTGTAGAGATCAGCCCTGGTCCCCTGCCTGTTTACATCAGGTAACATCATGAAATATGTTGTAGAGATCAGCCCTGGTCCCCTGCCTGTTTACATCAGGTAACATCATGAAATATGTAGAGATCAGCCCTGGTCCCCTGCCTGTTTACGTCATGTAACATGTTGTGAGGTCAGCCCTGGTCCCTGCCTGTTTACATCAGGTAACATCATGAAACATGTTGTAGAGATCAGCCCTGGTCCCCTGCCTGTTTACATCAGGTAACATCATGAAACATGTTGTAGAGATCAGCCCTGGTCCCCTGCCTGTTTACATCAGGTAACATCATGAAACATGTAGAGATCAGCCCTGGTCCCTGCCTGTTTACATCAGGTAACATGTAGAGATCAGCCCTGGTCCCCTGCCTGTTTACATCAGGTAACATCATGAAACATGTAGAGATCAGCCCTGGCCCCCTGCCTGTTTACATCAGGTAACATGTAGAGATCAGCCCTGGTCCCTGCCTGTTTACATCATGTAACATGAAGAGATCAGCCCTGGTCCCTGCCTGTTTACATCAGGTAACATGTAGAGATCAGCCCTGGTCCCCTGCCTGTTTACATCATGTAACATGTAGAGATCAGCCCTGGTCCCTGCCTGTTTACATCAGGTAACATGTAGAGATCAGCCCTGGTCCCCTGCCTGTTTACATCAGGTAACATGTAGATATCAGCCCTGGTCCCTGCCTGTTTACATCAGGTAACATGTAGAGATCAGCCCTGGCCCCTGCCTGTTTACATCATGTAACATGTAGAGATCAGCCCTGGTCCCTGCCTGTTTACATCAGGTAACATCATGAAACATGTAGAGATCAGCCCTGGTCCCCTGCCTGTTTACATCAGGTAACATGTAGAGATCAGCCCTTGCCCCTGCCTGTTTACATCAGGTAACATGTAGATATCAGCCCTGGTCCCCTGCCTGTTTACATCAGGTAACATCATGAAACATGTAGAGATCAGCCCTGGTCCCCTGCCTGTTTACATCATGTAACATGTAGAGATCAGCCCTGGTCCCCTGCCTGTTTACATCAGGTAACATCATGAAACATGTAGAGATCAGCCCTGGTCCCCTGCCTGTTTACATCAGGTAACATGTAGAGATCAGCCCTGGTCCCTGCCTGTTTACATCAGGTAACATGTAGAGATCAGCCCTGGTCCCTGCCTGTTTACATCATGTAACATGTAGAGATCAGCCCTGGTCCCCTGCCTGTTTACATCAGGTAACATGTAGAGATCAGCCCTGGTCCCTGCTTGTTTACATCAGGTAACATGTAGAGATCAGCCCTGGTCCCTGCCTGTTTACATCATGTAACATGTAGAGATCAGCCCTGGTCCCCTGCCTGTTTACATCAGGTAACATCATGAAACATGTAGAGATCAGCCCTGGTCCCTGCCTGTTTACATCAGGTAACATGTAGAGATCAGCCCTTGCCCCTGCCTGTTTACATCATGTAACATGAAGAGATCAGCCCTGGTCCCCTGCCTGTTTACATCATGTAACATGTAGAGATCAGCCCTGGTCCCTGCCTGTTTACATCAGGTAACATCATAAACATGTAGAGATCAGCCCTGGTCCCCTGCCTGTTTACATCAGGTAACATCATGAAACATGCAGAGATCAGCCCTGGTCCCTGCCTGTTTACATCAGGTAACATGTAGAGATCAGCCCTGGTCCCTGCCTGTTTACATCAGGTAACATCATGAAACATGTAGAGATCAGCCCTGGTCCCCTGCCTGTTTACATCAGGTAACATGTAGAGATCAGCCCTGGTCCCTGCCTGTTTACATCAGGTAACATCATGAAACATGTCCACTAACCCCCCTTTTACTGCATTGCACTTCAAGATTCAAAGAACCTTCTCCTCTCCTCCCTCCTGCTTAATGATTTCTCTCTCCCAACCTTCCTCTGAGTATCTCCCTGAAGCTGGATTCCCCCAATGGGCTCAGTGCTTTCCTTTAAACTCAGCAGAAAGAGTATTTACCCGCAAATTAAATCCTCGCATGGCGTGGTGCTGAATCCCCTGCATGCTGCTGGAAAACAGGGCAATTACTTGGAAAGAGTGAGTCCTGGGAATAGGCCCCATCCTGAGACAGGGTGGGTGCAGACGCAGACTCAAAGTTTGGGTTTATCTAGGGAGAAGAGGGGGGGGAATAGAGTAGGGGGTGAGGTTGAGAGGAGGAAGAGGGGGATGGTAGGGAGGAGGGGTGAGACGGTGTGTGTTCCGTAAAAACTTTTCCTCAAAGTTAAAAAAGTGCCGCAACTGAGAAAGGAGAGGAGAGAGTGGAGCAGGGGAAAGAGAGGAGGGGAAAGAGAGGAGAGGAGAGAGAGGAGAGGAAGGGAAAGAGAGGAAGGGAAAGAGAGGACGGGAAAGAGAGGAGGGGAAAGAGAGGAGGGGAAGGGAAAGAGAGGAAGGGAAAGAGAGGAGGGGAAAGAGAGGAGGGGAAGAGCGGAGAGGAAAGAGAGGAGAGGAGAGAGAGGAGAGGAAGGGAAAGAGAGGAAGGGAAAGAGAGGACGGGAAAGAGAGGAGAGGAGAGAGAGGAGAGGAAGGGAAAGAGAGGAAGGGAAAGAGAGGAGGGGAAAGAGAAGAGAGGAGAGGAAGGAGGGAAAGAGAGGAGGGGAAAGAGAGGAGGGGAAAGAGAGGAGAGGAGAGAGAGGAGAGGAATGGAAAGAGAGGAAGGGAAAGAGAGGACGGGAAAGAGAGGAGGGGAAAGAGAGGAGGGGAAAGAGAGGAGGGGAAGAGCGGAGAGGAAAGAGAGGAAGGAATAGAGAGGAGGGGAAAGAGCGGAGGGTGAAGAGAGGAGAGGAAGGGAAAGAGAGGAAGGGAAAGAGAGGAGGGGAAAGAGAGGAGAGGAAGGGAAAGAGAGGAGAGGAAAGAGAGGAGGGGAATGCCTTGCAGGTTCATTGCATCATGGGTGTGAAGATTGTGGAGAGAAGAGAGAGAGACACAGAGAAAGACGGAGAGAGAAAGAGAGAGAGACAGTAGACCTACGTCTCTCAGTGTGCAGGCATGCGGGGATGGCTGGTCTCCAGAGGGGGTTGCTTTGTTGTCTCTGTTTAGGGTGTAGATTGCTTAGATCCCAGGCCTCACGAGATGACTAAGGAGTGGGAGAAGGAGGGAGGGAGGGAGGGAGGGAGGGAGGGAGGGAGGGAGGGAGGGAGGGAGGGAGGAGAGAGATGGAGGGAGATGGAGGTAGATGGAGGGAGATGGAGGGAGGGAGAGAGGGAGAGAGGGAGGGAGATGGAGGGAGGAGGGAAATGGAGGGCGGCAGATGGAGGGAGATGGAGTAGAATGGAGGGAGGATGGAGATGGAGAGAGATGGTTGATGGGGGGAGGAGGGAGATGGAGGGAGGAGAGAGATGGAGGGCGGAGGAGGGAGGGAGGGAGGGAGATGGAGGTAGATGGAGGGAGAAGGAGGGAGGGAGGGAGATGGAGGGAGGAGGGAAATGGAGGGCGGCAGATGGAGGGAGATGGAGTAGGATGGAGGGAGGATGGATGGAGATGGAGAGAGATGGTTGATGGAGGGAGGAGAGAGATGGAGGGCGAAGGAGGGAGATGGAGAAAGAGGGAGATGGAGAAGGAGGGAGATGAAGGGAGGAAGGCAATTTAGGGTGGAAAGAGAAGGAGGGAGATGGAGGGACGAGGGAGATGGAGGGAGACAGATGGAGGGAGATGGAGGGAGACAGATGGAGGGAGATGGAGGGAGACAGATGGAGGGGAGATGGAGGGAGACAGATGGAGGGAGATGGAGGGAGACAGATGGAGGGAGAAGGAAGGAGAAGGAGGGAGGAGGGAGATGTAGGGAGACCGATTGAGAAGGAGGGAGGAGGGAGATGGAGAGAGGGAGATGGAGGGAGACAGATGGAGGGAGAAGGAAGGAGAAGGAGGGAGATGGAGAGAGAAGGAGGGAGGAGGGAGATGTAGGGAGACCGATTGAGAAGGAGAGAGGAGGGAGATGGAGGGAGGAGGGAGATGGAGGGAGATGGAGAGAGAAGGAGGGAGGAGGGAGATGGAGGGAGGAGGGAGATGGAGGGAGATGGAGGGAGACAGATGGAGGGAGACAGATGGAGGGAGAAGGAAGGAGAAGGAGGGAGATGGAGAGAGAAGGAGGGAGATGGAGGGAGATGGAGAGAGAAGGAGGGAGGAGGGAGAAGGAGAGAGTAACACTCTAACATTGTGAATAACAGCAGATGACCATGAAAAGTGAAAGGAAGAGGGAGTAAAATTTTAACAGCAGATGTCTTTGAGTTTGCGTCACTGGCCTTTCCTGTCCTGTCTGTTGCTTTTCCATTGACTGAAATGATGTATCACCTCTAACCTGTCTAACCCCCACTCAGAGAGGCTTTGACTGTAACCTGTCTAACCCCCATTCAGAGAGGCTTTGACTGTAACCTGTCTAACCCCCATTCAGAGAGGCTTTGACTCTAACAAATTGCCTTCCGACTCGCTGCCTGGTAAGTGGGCTCTTAAATGGAGATCTAGGGTTGCGTCCCAATAGGAGCCCTATTCCCTATATGGTGCACTACTTCTGACCAGGTCCCATAGGGTAGTAGTGCACTATATAGGGAATAGGGTGCCGTTTGGGATGCATACCCACTATAGCAAGTTCTGATGATGTTTTAATTGTAACTCTCAGAATGTAATAGTCCTGACCTACAGACTGTCTGTGGCAGCTCCCATTCAATATGGATGTTTGTTTCCAACACCTGGGGTGTCTAGAGGTTAATGAACCCCTGGTGAAAGACCTATCCTATGCACTTAACTTGGTCTCTGCTATTAACCCCTAACCCTGACCCCTTAACCCCTAACTCTACCATTACCTTAAACACAGTCAAACTTCCTAGAGATTTACTTCTCTTTTTTATCTCTCTCCATTAACTTCTACTTCCTTTCTTCTTTGTTTATTTAGAAGGTTTGAACTTGTTAAGCATTTTGGCATATTCCACTGTAGAGGAGAGGAGAGGAGAGGTGGGGAGAGGAGAGGAGAAGAGGTGGGGAGGGGAAGGAGAGAAGAGGTGGAGAGAGGAGAGGAGAACAGAGGAGAGGAGAGGTGGGGAGGGGAAGGAGAGGAGAGGTGGGGAGGGGAAGGAGAGGAGAAGAGGTGGGGAGAGGAGAGGAGAAGAGGTAGAGAGGAGAGGTGGGGAGAGGAGAGGAGAGATGAGAAGAGGTGGGGAGGGGGGAGAGGAGAGGAGAGCAGAGGAGAGAGGAGAAGAGGTGGGGAGGGGAAGGAGAGGAGAGGAGAGGTGGGGAGAGGAGAGGAGAGAGGAGAAGAGAAGAGGTGGGGAGGGGAAGGAGAGGAGAGGTGGGGAGAGGAGAGGAGAGGTGGGGAGAGGAGAGGAGAAGAGGTGGGGAGGGGAAGGAGAGGAGAGGTGGAGAGAGGAGAGGAGAAGAGAGGAGAGGAGAGGTGGGGAAGGAGAGGAGAGGTGGGGAGAGGAGAGGAGAGGAGAAGAGGTGGAGAGGAGAGGTGGGGAGAGGAGAGATGAGAAGAGGTGGGGAGGGGAAGGAGAGGAGAGGAGAGGAGAGAGAGGAGGAGAAGAGGTGGGGAGGGGAAGGAGAGGAGAGGAGAGGTGTGGAGAGGAGAGGAGAGAGGAGAAGAGAAGAGGTGGAGAGGGGAAGGAGAGGAGAGGTGGGGAGAGAGGAGAGGTGGGGAGAGGAGAGGAGAAGAGGTGGGGAGGGGAAGGAGAGGAGAGGTGGAGAGAGGAGAGGAGAGGAGAGAGGAGAGGAGAGGTGGGGAGGGGAAGGAGAGGAGAGGTGGGGAGAGGAAGGAGAAGAGGTGGGGAGGGGAAGGAGAGGAGAGGTGATGAGAGGTGGGTAGAGGAGAGGAGAGGTGGGGAGAGGAGAAGAGGTGGGGAGAGGAAGGAGAAGAGAGGAGAGGAGGTGGGGAGGGGAAGGAGAGGAGAGGTGGGGAGAGGAGAGGAGAAGAGGTGGGGAGGGGAAGGAGAGGAGAAGAGGTGGGGAGAGGAAAGAGGTGGGGAAAGGAAGGAGAGGAGAGGAGAGGTGGGGAGAGGAGAGGAGAAGAGGTGGGAAGGGGAAGGAGAGAGAGGTGGGAGAGAAGAGGAGAAGAGGTGGGGAGGGGAAGGAGAGGAGAGGTGGGGAGAGAAGAGGAGATGGAGAGGAGAGGGGAGAGGAAGGGAGGAAGAGGAGCTCAGAAACTTTTACAAACAGACACTGGGTATTCATCAACAAACATCAGACCTGTCTCTCTCTCTCTCTCTCTCTCTCTCTCTCTCTCTCTCTCTCTCTTCTGTCTCTGTCTCTGTCTCTGTCTCTCTCTCTCTCTCTCTCTCTCTCTCTCTCTCTCTCTCTCTCTCTCTCTCTCTCTCTCTCTCTCTCTCTCCGTCTCTCTCTCTCTCTGTCTCTCTGTCTCTCTCTCTGTCTCTCTCTCTCTCTCTCTCTCTCTCTCTCTCTCTCTCTCTCCCTCTCGTTTCTCTCTCTCTCTCTCTCTCTCTCTCTCTCTCTCTCTCTCTCTCTCTCTCTCTCTCTCTCTCTATCACCGTCTCGTTCTGTCTCTCCGTCTATCTGAAACAATGACGACCAATTAAGCCCGGGTACTCGATGGTCTGCTTTGTGTTGTTTTGTTCCTGTTACCGTGGCAATGACATTGATTAACACTTCAGCAGTTGAGGTAAATTAATGAAGTAAAAGCTACCATAAACAGCTACTTAGTGCTGCGATGCATCAGCAGCTGAGGTGCAGGTGTTATTGTGTGTGTGTGTGTGTGTGTGTGTGTGTGTGTGTGTGTGTGTGTGTGTGTGTGTGTGTGTGTGTGTGTGTGTGTGTGTGTGTGTGTGTGTGTGTGTGTGTGTGTGTGTGTGTGGGTAGGTGGGTGTGTGTGCAGTTGTTATAGCTGCAAGTGTTCAACGTGAAAACAACACAGAGTAACTGCGGGTGTGGGATTGAAGGCTGGCGGTGGGCGGTTGTTGACTACCTATCTACCCCCTGAAACTTAAGACCTTAATAGACCAAAAGCCTTGAATTTGACAGGTTTTTAGAGCCTAGTTCATTTAACTTATCAGGCTGTAAGTGAATCTACAGCAGAGATTTAAAAGCTGCACCAACTAATGATCAAATTTCTCAATACTGAGTCCCACAGCCTTCTTTTCCTGTCTTGTCAAACCACCCTGATAAACTGGTCTCTGCTGTTAGGTGAATCACCAATCTCTCAGACCAGACCAAGGCTGAGACCCCTGAAGGAACGACACCAGACACATGTTCTCCTCTCAGACCAGACCAAGGCTGAGACCCCTGAAGGAACGACACCAGACACATGTTCTCCTCTCAGACCAGACCAAGGCTGAGACCCCTGAAGGAAGGACACCAGACACATGTTCTCCTCTCAGACCAGACCAAGGCTGAGACCCCTGAAGGAACGACACCAGACACATGTTCTCCTCTCAGACCAGACCAAGGCTGAGACCCCTGAAGGAACGACACCAGACACATGTTCTCCTCTCAGACCAGACCAAGGCTGAGACCCCTGAAGGAACGACACCAGACACATGTTCTCCTCTCAGACCAGACCAAGGCTGAGACCCCTGAAGGAAGGACACCAGACACATGTTCTCCTCTCAGACCAGACCAAGGCTGAGACCCCTGAAGGAACGACACCAGACACATGTTCTCCTCTCAGACCAGACCAAGGCTGAGACCCCTGAAGGAACGACACCAGACACATGTTCTCCTCTCAGACCAGACCAAGGCTGAGACCCCTGAAGGAACGACACCAGACACATGTTCTCCTCTCAGACCAGACCAAGGCTGAGACCCCTGAAGGAACGACACCAGACACATGTTCTCCTCTTCTTTACAATATATTTGTTATTTAGAAAAATGACCATTTCACCTTTGATGGGGTCTAACTGAATGTTTATTTAACCTTTATTTAACTAGGTGGTCACTACTGAGTGGTACATACGGGCCATTGAGGAGACCAGTCCAAAATGCCCCCTATTCCCTACATATTGCTCTACTGTTGACCACTTTGGGACTGGGCCATAACCTCCCATTAGGGTAGGGCCTCACGCCGCATCACGCCGCCTCACGCTGGGACAGGAGACGCTGATTAAAGGTAGAAAACACTGGGGAAGCAAAGGGGAAGCTGAAATTGTCTGAGCTTTTCTTCCCAGAAATATAATAAATCCGTAAAGTAGCAGGATGGAATTACAGCCAGGGATTAAACAACGGGGGAAATACAAGATGGTGGATGATGGTGGTGGTGGGGGTGTAGAATAAAGACTCTCAGATGGGCGAAGACTTAGGGTTCTAATTGGGTCCTATTGTTGTGGGACACACTGGTTAAAACCAGGCAATCAAGACACCCGTTCGGAGATTGACCTGGTACCCTAAACCTCGGCCAGCAACCCTCACAGAGACTGATTTAGTGCTAACCCTTTCCAGCAACCCTTAGAGAGACTGACATAGTACCCGCCCTGGCCAGCAACCCTCACAGAGACTGACATAATGCTAACTCCTGTTGCTACTTTGTGCTAGCCCTGGCCAGCAACCCTCAGAGAGACTGACATAATGCTAACTCCTGTTGCTACTTTGTGCTAGCCCTGGCCAGCAACCCTCAGAGAGACTGACATAATGCTAACTCCTGTTGCTACTTTGTGCTAGCCCTGGCCAGCAACCCTCAGAGAGACTGACATAATGCTAACTCCTGTTGCTACTTTGTGCTAGCCCCAGCCAGTGGTGTAAAGTACTTAAGTACAAATACTTTAAAGTACTACTTAAGTATTTTTGGGGGGTGTCTGTACTCTACTACTTATATTTTTGACAACTTTTACTTTTACTTCTGTCATGACGTTGGCCTGTGGGTAAGGTTTATGACCCCCCCCCATAAATACCTTTCTCCCTTCCCCTCTCTGACCCTACTGAAGGACTTGAATAGCCTGTGTTAAATATAGAGAGTCTGGGAACATCAAACAAATGGGGAAAAGGAACCATATTTTGGTAATAAAACCAGTTGGAAATATGCTTGGGAACGTAATGAGTATGTATGACAGTTCGGTTGTCATCTGAGACATTATGACTGATGACAGGACGACATAAACGGTACCTGAGAAAGTATACACCCTCTAGTTATCAGAGTAACATGGAATTGTTATGCAATTGAAATGTTTGATATTGAAATTGTTTGTTAGGAGATTAAATGTAATTTTAGCTTCCAAATGAGAGAATTGGGTTTTCATAAGGAAAGTGCCCTGCTTGATCAGTGGCCCACCCCTGTGAAGAGACAGGGGTTATAAACGATGAAACACCTCCCTCCCCCTCTCCACTATATAAGCCTTTGACGAAAAGATAACCACGTTGTTCCAGTACGGGAGGTCTGCAGCCTCTACGTTAGAAGGACACACAGGTCAAGTACAGAACTAAGCCAACCTCGGCGTGAGCTTTGGTGGCGAATGGTATGAACTTTGAGCTTATTCACTACAGAAGTGATACTTCCTAGCCGTTGAGTTAGCAGCGGCCGCTGTAGACGTGGGCTAGGAAAGGACGGACGACGGATCCAGTCTAACAACCAGACGAAGATACCACCACGTATCCAATTTACCACCAGGGACATTCTTCAGAGGACAGCAAGATCTGTTGGCCAACCCGGCCAGCATCTACGACCAATCTACCGAAGCGCAGCTCAGAGTAAATATGTATTGCATTTTCCTTTTCCAAATGGGCGGTAATTTAGAATGCATAAGATAATGTATTTACGATAGCATAGCTGCTGTTTCTTTATTCCTAAGTCTTCCCGCTCTTTCATTCAAGCCCAACCCCCTTTCCTTTGTGTAACAGCCATCATGTATGACATCATGTGTATTCGGTGTATTTGTAATTCTGTGTGATAAGTTTAGGTATTTAGTAAATAAATAATTAAACCCAATTTTGTATTGCTGATTCAACTTGTTAGCCAGGGTTCGTGAAGATAGCCAAGAATTTACAACTTTCATTATGAGACTGAAAATAAGATAAGGGTTAATATTGACTGCTATCGATGTAAAATATTACTAAGTATTTTAAGAGTTTATTCGGAAGATAACGGCTCTATAAACGTTCTTCCGTGGTGCCCCGACTTTCTAGTTAATTACATTTACATGATTAGCTTAATCAGGTAATATTAATTACAGAGAAAGGATTTTATAGGTTAGCATGTCATATCACTTAATCCGGCATAGCCAAAGACACGACACTTCACTACATTTCTAAAGAAAATAATGTACTTTTTACTCCTTACATTTTCCGTGACACCTAAAAGTACATCGTTCCCTTTTGAATGCTTAGCAGCGCTTATCAAGACAACATCCCTGGTCATCCCTACTGCCTCTGATCTGGAGGACTCACTAAACAGAGAACATCCCTGGTCAACCCTACTGCCTCTGATCTGGAGGACTCACTAAACAGAGAACATCCCTGGTCATCTCTACTGCCTCTGATCTGGAGGACTCACTAAACAGAGAACATCCCTGGTCATCCCTACTGCCTCTGATCTGGCAGACTCACTAAACAGAGAACATCCCTGGTCATCCCTACTGCCTCTGATCTGGCAGACTCACTAAACAGAGAACATCCCTGGTCATCCCTACTGCCTCTGATCTGGCAGACTCACTAAACAGAGAACATCCCTGGTCATCCCTACTGCCTCTGATCTGGCGGACTCACTAAACAGAGAACATCCCTGGCCATCCCTACTGCCTCTGATCTGGAGGACTCACTAAACAGAGAACATCCCTGGTCATCCCTACTGCCTCTGATCTGGAGGACTCACTAAACAGAGAACATCCCTGGTCATCCCTACCTGCTGGTTACTGGCCCAGCTCTCTAACCACTAGGCTACCTGCCGCTAGGCTACCTGCTGGTTACTGGCCCAGCTCTCTAACCACTAGGCTACCTGCCGCTAGGCTACCTGCTGGTTACTGGCCCAGCTCTCTAACCACTAGACTACCTGCCGCTAGGCTACCTGCTGGTTACTGGCCCAGCTCTCTAACCACTAGGCTACCTGCTGGTTACTGGCCCAGCTCTCTAACCACTAGGCTACCTGCTGGTTACTGGCCCAGCTCTCTAACCACTAGGCTACCTGCTGGTTATTGACCCAGCTCTCTAACCACTAGACT
>NC_059448.1:58239383-58266883 GCF_905237065.1 Salmo salar | reverse complement strand
GTAAAGGTGGGATTATTTTAGCATTTGTCTCTGTCCCTGTTATGGCTCACGTGCTTGGAAGAAAAGTTGACAAGTTCTCACAGCTCTTTAGACTGTGAGTCACATCAGATGAAGTTGTATTGACTCTGAGTCACATCAGATGAAGTTGTATTGACTCTGAGTCACATCAGATGAAGTTGTATTGACTGAGTCACATCAGATGAAGTTGTATTGACTCTGAGTCACATCAGACATCAGATGAAGTTGTATTGACCGAGAGTCACATCAGATGAAGTTGTATTGACTGAGTCACATCAGATGAAGTTGTATTGACTCTGAGTCACATCAGATGAAGTTGCATTGACTGAGTCACATCAGATGAAGTTGTATTGACTGAGTCACATCAGACATCAGATGAAGTTGTATTGACTGAGTCACATCTGATGAAGTTGTATTGACTGAGTCACATCAGATGAAGTTGTGCTGACTGAGTCACATCAGATGAAGTTGTATTGACTCTGAGTCACATCAGATGAAGTTGTATTGATGATGTTAATGTTGAAGTTGATGATGATTATGTCACACTGGTATAAAGGATTAGGAGACAGGAATACAGCCTCTGGGGTTTTAATACACCCAAAACAAACACGTATACAAAACACTGGGCTGTACTCAAACAAAAGAGTGAGGGTAAACCTCGTAGAACGACACGGGACACATAATACACAATGCACAAAACACGCAGCACAGGCTGAGACAATGCATAGGTACTCACACGACTACCGGACATGGGAACAATAACCCGCAGCACATGCTGAGACAACGCATAGGTACTCACACGACTACCGGACATGGGAACAATGACCCGCAGCACAGGCTGAGACAACGCATAGGTACTCACACGACTACCGGACATGGGAACAATAACCCGCAGCACAGGCTGAGACAACGCATAGGTACTCACACGACTACCGGACATGGGAACAATAACCCGCAGCACAGGCTGAGACAACGCGTAGGTACTCACACGACTACCGGACATGGGAACAATAACCCGCAGCACAGGCTGAGACAACGCGTAGGTACTCACACGACTACCGGACATGGGAACAATAACCCGCAGCACAGGCTGAGACAACGCGTAGGTACTCACACGACTACCGGACATGGGAACAATAACCCGCAGCACAGTCTGAGACAACGCGTAGGTACTCACACGACTACCGGACATGGGAACAATAACCCGCAGCACAGGCTGAGACAACGCGTAGGTACTCACACGACTACCGGACATGGGAACAATAACCCGCAGCACAGGCTGAGACAACGCATAGGTACTCACACGACTACCGGACATGGGAACAATAACCCGCAGCACAGGCTGAGACAACGCATAGGTACTCACACGACTACCGGACATGGGAACAATAACCCGCAGCACAGGCTGAGACAACGCATAGGTACTCACACGACTACCGGACATGGGAACAATAACCCGCAGCACAGGCTGAGACAACGCGTAGGTACTCACACGACTACCGGACATGGGAACAATAACCCGCAGCACAGGCTGAGACAACGCGTAGGTACTCACACGACTACCGGACATGGGAACAATAACCCGCAGCACAGGCTGAGACAACGCGTAGGTACTCACACGACTACCGGACATGGGAACAATAACCCGCAGCACAGGCTGAGACAACGCGTAGGTACTCACACGACTACCGGACATGGGAACAATAACCCGCAGCACAGGCTGAGACAACGCGTAGGTACTCACACGACTACCGGACATGGGAACAATAACCCGCAGCACAGGCTGAGACAACGCATAGGTACTCACACGACTACCGGACATGGGAACAATAACCCGCAGCACAGGCTGAGACAACGCTTAGGTACTCACACGACTACCGGACATGGGAACCATAACCCGCAGCACAGGCTGAGACAACGCATACAGTTGAAGTCGGAAGTTTACATACACCTTAGCCAAATACATTTAAACTCAGTTTTTCACAATTCCTGACATTTAATCCTAGCAAAAAATCCCTGTCTTAGGTCAGTTAGGATCACCACTTTATTTAAAGAATGTGAAATGGCGGAATAATAGTAGAGAGAATGATTTATTTCAGATTTCTTTCATTCATCACATTCCCAGTGGGTCAGAAGTTTACATACTGTCACGTCCTGATCCTAGTAAGATGTAATTTTCTATAGTAGAGTAGGTCAGGGTGTGACAGGGGGTGTTTTGGGTTGTTCTATGTTTTCTATTTCTATGTTTATGTTCTAGTTTTTCTATTTCTATGTTGGGATTGTTTGGGTTGATCTCTAATTGGAGGCAGCTGATCCTCGTTGCCTCTGATTGGAGATCATATTTAAGTAGGGGTTTTTCTTCCTGGGGTTTGTGGGTAGTTGTTTTCTGTTTAGTATATGTCACCTGACGGAACTGTTTTCGGTCGTTTTGTTGTTTTGTTAAAAACCTCTTACATCTAGACGTTCCGCTGGCGGAACACCTGCTCCAATATCCAATGATAGGCGTGGCGCGAATTACAAATTCCTCAAAAATACAAAAACTTCAATTTTTCAAACATATGACTATTTCACAGCATTTTAAAGACAAGACTCTCCTTTATCTAACCACACTGTCCGATTTCAAAAAGGCTTTACAGCGAAAGCAAAACATTAGATTATGTCAGCAGAGTACCAAGCCAGAAATAATCAGACACCCATTTTTCAAGCTACCATATAATGTCACAAAAACCCAGAAGACAGCTAAATGCAGCACTAACCTTTGATGATCTTCATCAGATGACACACCTAGGACATTATGTTATACAATACATGCATGTTTTGTTCAATTAAGTTCATATTTATATCAAAAAACTGCTTTTTACATTAGCATGTGACGTTCAGAACTAGCATACCCCCCGCAAACTTCCGGAGGAATTTGCTAACAATTTACTAAATTACTCACGATAAACGTTCACAAAAAGCATAACAATTATTTTAAGAATTATAGATACAGAACTCCTCTATGCACTCGATATGTCTGATTTTAAAATAGCTTTTTGGTGAAAGCACATTTTGCAATATTCTAAGTACATAGCCCGGCATCACAGGGCTAGCTATTTAGACACCCGGCAAGTTTAGCACTCACCAATATCAGATTTACTATTATAAAAGTTTGATTACCTTTTGTTGTCTCTGTCAGAATGCACTCCCAGGACTGCTACTTCAATAACAAATGTTGGTTTGGTCCAAAATAATCCATCGTTATATCCAAATTGCGGCGTTTTGTTCGTGCGTTCCAGACACTATCTGAAAGGGTAAATAAGGGTCGTGCGCATGGCGCAATTCGTGACAAAAAAAAATCTAAATATTCCATTACCATACTTCGAGGCATGTCAACCGCTGTTTAAAATCCATTTTTATGCCATTTTTCTCGTAAAAAAGCGATAATATTCCGACCGGGAATGTCCATTTAGCTAAACAGAGGAAAGAAAACACAGCTTTCGGTCGACGCGGGCACGAGCCTGAGTCTCACAGTACTGTAACCAGCCACTACCCAAACGCGCTACTTTTTTTCAGCCAGAGCCTGCAAAGCCACGATTCAGCTTTTTACCGCCTTCTGAGACCCTATGGCAGCCGTAGGAAGTGTCACGGGACAGCTAAGATCCTCACTCTTCAATAAACAGAGACAAGAAGAACGACACCTTGTCAGACAGGCCACTTCCTGCCTGAAACCTTGTCAGGTTTTTGCCTGCCAAATGAGTTCTGTTATACTCACAGACACCATTCAAACAGTTTTAGAAACTTTAGGGTGTTTTCTATCCATATGTAATAAGTATATGCATATTCTAGTTACTGGGTAGGAGTGGTAACCAGATTAAATCGGGTACGTTTTTTATCCAGCCGTGAAAATACTGCCCCCTAGCCATAACAGGTTAAAGTATATTCATTAAAAGTAAATATGAGCACTATACATGCTGCGCCTTGGTCCCCTTTATACGACCCATGTTACACATACACTCAATTAGTATTTGGTAGCATTGCCTTTAAATTGTTTAACTTGGGTCAAACGTTTCGGGTAGCCTTCCACAAGCTTCCCACAATAAATTGGGTGAATTTTGGCCCATTCCTCCTGACAGAGCTGGTGTAAGTGAGTCAGGTTTCTAGGCCTCCTTGCTCGCACACACTTTTTCAGTTCTGCCCACAAATTTTCTATAGGATTGAGGTCAGGGCTTTGTGATGGCCACTCCAAAACCTCGACTTTGTTGTCCTTATGCCATTTTGCCATGACTTTGGAAGTATGCTTGAGGTCATTGTCCATTTGGAAGACCCATTTGCGACCAAGCTTTAACTTCCTGACTGATGTCTTGAGATGTTGCTTCAATATATCCACTTAACAAAATAGATGGCATGATGAGAAAGGAAAATTAAGTGTACCAGTCCCTTCTGCAGCAAAGCACTCCCACAACATGATGCTGCTTCACGGTTGGGATGGTGTTCTTCGACTTGCAAGCCTCCCCCTTTTTCCTCCAAACATAACAATGGTCATTATGGCCAAACAGTTCTATTTTTGTTTCATCAGACCAGAGGACATTTCTCCAAAAAGTATGATCTTTGTCCCCATGTGCAGTTGCAAACCATAGTCTGGTTTTTTTATGGCGGTTTTGGAGCAGTGGCTTCTTCCTTGCTGAGAGGCCTTTCAGGTTATGTCGATATAGGACTCGTTTTACTGTGGATATAGATACTTTTGTACCGGTTTCCTCCAGCATCTTCACAAGGTCCTTTGCTGTTGTTCTGGGATTGATCTGCACTTTTCGCACCAAAGTACGTTCATCTCTAAGAGATAGAATGTGTCTCCTTCCTGAGCGGTATGACGGCTGTGTGGTCCCATGGTGTTTATACTTGCGGACTATGTTTGTACAGATGAACGTGAAACCTTCAGGCGTTTGGAAATTGCTCCCAAGGATGAACCAGAATTGTGGAGGCCTTGACTGATTTCTTTTGATTTTCCCATGATGTCAAGCAAAGAGGCACTGAGTTTGAAGGTAGGCCTTGAAATACATCCATAGGTACACCTCCAATTGACCCGAATTATGTCAATTAGCCTATCAGAAGATTCTAAAGCCATGACATCATTTTCTGGAATTTTCCAAGCTTTTTAAAGGCACAGTCAACTCAGTGTATGTAAACTTCTGACCCACAGGAATTGTTATACAGTGAATTATAAGTGAAATAATCTGTCTGTGAACAGTTGTTGGAAAAATTACTTGTGTCATGCACAAAGTAGATGTCCTAACCGACTTGACAAAACTATAGTTTGTTAACAAGACATTTGTGGAGTGGTTGAAAAACGAGTTTTAATGACTCCAATTTATGTTTATGTAAACTTCCGACTTCAACTGTATGTACTCACACGACCAACGGACATGGGAACAATAACCCGCAGCCCAATGGGGAAACAAAGGGCACATTTATACAAACACAATCAGTGAGGAATTGGAACCAGGTGTGCGTAATGACACAGTTCAGTGCAGCCTAGAAAGCCGGTGACGTGGACCTCCGGACCTGGTGAACAGAATGAGCAGCACTACCGGGGATGAATCCGTGGCGATGTGGAAGATGATGTTGATGATGATGATGATGCTGACAGACAGAGTAAAGTTTGAAGGGTGTCTGAATTGACAGCCCGTGTGATTTGGCTCCTGTCTTCCCTGTCTCTGGCAGAGTGGAAGCCTACTGTATCAAGCTCAGTAAACACCATTACCCCCCCCCCAACGTCATTTCCATTTTCATTTTCTGCAAAGCATGAAATTAAATCTATTTATAACCTGTCTGATAATTACATGATACTTTATTCCCATGGCGATTAGCTTCCTGGTTTCATGATACAGCATCACTCTTTGAATTATACTGTCTCTCAGACTGGAGCAGCCGGATGGCCACAATAACAGAGCTGTTTAAACACTACAACATGTGTGTGTGTGTGTGTGTGTGTGTGTGTGTGTGTGTGTGTGTGTGTGTGTGTGTGTGTGTGTGTGTGTGTGTGTGTGTGTGTGTGTGTGTGTGTTGTGTGTTTGTGTTTGTGTGTGTGTGTGTGTGTGTGTGTGTGTGTGTGTGTGTGTGCAGCGCTCAACACAAACATGGCCACCTAAAGTCATAATTAAGGGATTGCGTCCGAAATGGCACCCTATTCTCTAGTGCACTGCTAAGGTAACCCTTCAGACAGCCAGATTACACTAGTATCACTGACTGACAGTACCAGAAGCACAGTGATTTAGGAGATTACGTTATTCATTTGAATAATGAACTTCACGTCAATCCTCCAGTATCTGACTAATTATACTGAAGCAGAAAAAAAATAATCGTAATAAAAAATCCCTTTCAAAATAAAAGTATTTTACAAAACCTTGAAGGACTTTATGATTGAATTATAGAACACAAACCGGTGGTGAAAATAAAATTTGAGGTGTAATGTGACTCGGTGAATCAGTAGCAAGAAGAAGAGAAAATGAACCTGATTTAAAAAGCCTTCTTATACCCTTTAGGTACTGTTCTACAGAGACCTAACTGACGGCCAAGAAAGAGATCTGTAACACGTCTCTGAATTATTTACAGCTGATAAATATATATATACTCAATAATAAATACCTGATATATAAATAAAAAAATACAAGCTTGTCTTGATTAAAAGTGTACAGCGTTCCATTCGCCTGATGCTGACAGGTCTTTGGTAACACACATCTGTGTGTGTTCCTCCCAAATACTACCCTATTCCCTATATAGTCCACTACTACTAACCCTAACCCTATGGGCCCTGGTCAAAAAATAGTGCACTAAATAGGGAATAGGGTGCCATTTGTGTGCGGTCCTTCTTCTTCCTCCTGATATTCCATATTTCCTGTTTGTTTAACTCAGTAGAAAAACAGGCTGTGCTCTCGGCTGGAGGGATGTTGTAGCTACAGAGACGAGCCAGAGGAAACACAGATACGTCTGGCCCATGGCATGGGCTCGGGGCATTGTTAGAGGAACCAGACTGGGCCACCCTGGATGATCATTCATGTTTCATTGTGGAGAGAGGGTGTATGTGTGTGTCTGTGTGTGTGCCTGAATCGGTGTGCGTGTCAAATCAAATCAAATGTTATTTGTCACATGCTTCTAAAAAAACAACAGTTGTAGACTAACAGTGTATTAATACGGTTCCTTCGCAACAACAGGTGTAGACTAACAGTGTATTAATACGGTTCCTTCCCAACAACAGGTGTAGACTAACAGTGTATTAATACGGTTCCATCCCAACAACAGGTGTAGACTAACAGTGTATTAATACGGTTCCTTCCCAACAACAGGTGTAAACTAACAGTGTATTAATACGGTTCCTTCCCAACAACAGGTGTAAACTAACAGTGTATTAATACGGTTCCTTCCCAACAACAGGTGTAGACTAACAGTGTATTAATACGGTTCCTTCCCAACAACAGGTGTAAACTAACAGTGTATTAATACGGTTCCTTCCCAACAACAGGTGTAAACTAACAGTGTATTAATACGGTTCCTTCCCAACAACAGGTGTAAACTAACAGTGTATTAATACGGTTCCTTCCCAACAACAGGTGTAGACTAACAGTGTATTAATACGGTTCCTTCCCAACAACAGGTGGAGACTAACAGTGTATTAATACGGTTCCTTCCCAACAACAGGTGTAAACTAACAGTGTATTAATACGGTTCCTTCCCAACAACAGGTGTAAACTAACAGTGTATTAATACGGTTCCTTCCCAACAACAGGTGTAAACTAACAGTGTATTAATACGGTTCCTTCCCAACAACAGGTGTAGACTAACAGTGTATTAATACGGTTCCTTCCCAACAACAGGTGTAGACTAACAGTGTATTAATACGGTTCCTTCCCAACAACAGGTGTAAACTAACAGTGTATTAATACGGTTCCTTCCCAACAACAGGTGTAGACTAACAGTGTATTAATACGGTTCCTTCCCAACAACAGGTGTAAACTAACAGTGTATTAATACGGTTCCTTCCCAACAACAGGTGTAGACTAACAGTGTATTAATACGGTTCCTTCCCAACAACAGGTGTAAACTAACAGTGTATTAATACGGTTCCTTCCCAACAACAGGTGTAGACTAACAGTGTATTAATACGGTTCCTTCCCAACAACAGGTGTAGACTAACAGTGTATTAATACGGTTCCTTCCCAACAACAGGTGTAGACTAACAGTGTATTAATACGGTTCCTTCCCAACAACAGGTGTAGACTAACAGTGTATTAATACGGTTCCTTCTCAACAACAGGTGTAAACTAACAGTGTATTAATACGGTTCCTTCCCAACAACAGGTGTAAACTAACAGTGTATTAATACGGTTCCTTCCCAACAACAGGTGTAGACTAACAGTGTATTAATACGGTTCCTTCCCAACAACAGGTGTAAACTAACAGTGTATTAATACGGTTCCTTCCCAACAACAGGTGTAGACTAACAGTGTATTAATACGGTTCCTTCCCAACAACAGGTGTAAACTAACAGTGTATTAATACGGTTCCTTCCCAACAACAGGTGTAGACTAACAGTGTATTAATACGGTTCCTTCCCAACAACAGGTGTAGACTAACAGTGTATTAATACGGTTCCTTCCCAACAACAGGTGTAGACTAACAGTGTATTAATACGGTTCCTTCCCAACAACAGGTGTAGACTAACAGTGTATTAATACGGTTCCTTCCCAACAACAGGTGTAAACTAACAGTGTATTAATACGGTTCCTTCCCAACAACAGGTGCAGACTAACAGTGTATTAATACGGTTCCTTCCCAACAACAGGTGTAGACTAACAGTGTATTAATACGGTTCCTTCCCAACAACAAGGGTAGACTAACAGTGTATTAATACGGTTCCTTCCCAACAACAGGTGTAAACTAACAGTGTATTAATACGGTTCCTTCCCAACAACAGGTATAGACTAACAGTGTATTAATACGGTTCCTTCCCAACAACAGGTGTAAACTAACAGTGTATTAATACGGTTCCTTCCCAACAACAGGTGTAGACTAACAGTGTATTAATACAGTTCCTTCCCAACAACAGGTGTAAACTAACAGTGTATTAATACGGTTCCTTCCCAACAACAGGTGTAGACTTACAGTGTATTAATACGGTTCCTTCCCAACAACAGGTGTAGACTAACAGTGTATTAATACGGTTCCTTCCCAACAACAGGTTTAGACTAACAGTGTATTAATACGGTTCCTTCCCAACAACAGGTGTAGACTAACAGTGTATTAATACGGTTCCTTCCCAACAACAGGTGTAAACTAACAGTGTATTAATACGGTTCCTTCCCAACAACAGGTGTAGACTAACAGTGTATTAATACGGTTCCTTCCCAACAACAGGTGTAGACTAACAGTGTATTAATACGATTCCTTCCCAACAACAGGTGTAGACTAACAGTGTATTAATACGATTCCTTCCCAACAACAGGTGTAGACTAACAGTGTATTAATACGGTTCCTTCCCAACAACAGGTGTAAACTAACAGTGTATTAATATGGTTCCTTCCCAACAACAGGTGTAAACTAACAGTTTAATGCTTTAATACGGTTCCTTCCCAACAACAGGTGTAGACTAACAGTGTATTAATACGGTTCCTTCCCAACAACAGGTGTAAACTAACAGTGTATTAATATGGTTCCTTCCCAACAACAGGTGTAAACTAACAGTGTATTAATACGATTCCTTCCCAACAACAGGTGTAGACTAACAGTGTATTAATACGGTTCCTTCCCAACAACAGGTGTAAACTAACAGTGTATTAATACGGTTCCTTCCCAACAACAGGTGTAAACTAACAGTGTATTAATACGGTTCCTTCCCAACAACAGGTGTAAACTAACAGTGTATTAATACGGTTCCTTCCCAACAACAGGTGTAGACTAACAGTGTATTAATACGGTTCCTTCCCAACAACAGGTGTAGACTAACAGTGTATTAATACGGTTCCTTCCCAACAACAGGTGTAAACTAACAGTGTATTAATATGGTTCCTTCCCAACAACAGGTGTAAACTAACAGTTTAATGCTTTAATACGGTTCCTTCCCAACAACAGGTGTAGACTAACAGTGTATTAATACGGTTCCTTCCCAACAACAGGTGTAGACTAACAGTGTATTAATACGGTTCCTTCCCAACAACAGGTTTAGACTAACAGTGTATTAATACGGTTCCTTCCCAACAACAGGTGCAGACTAACAGTGTATTAATACGGTTCCTTCCCAACAACAGGTGTAAACTAACAGTGTATTAATATGGTTCCTTCCCAACAACAGGTGTAAACTAACAGTGTATTAATACGGTTCCTTCCCAACAACAGGTGTAGACTAACAGTGTATTAATACGGTTCCTTCCCAACAACAGGTGTAAACTAACAGTGTATTAATACGGTTCCTTCCCAACAACAGGTGTAAACTAACAGTGTATTAATACGGTTCCTTCCCAACAACAGGTGTAGACTAACAGTGTATTAATACGGTTCCTTCCCAACAACAGGTGTAAACTAACAGTGTATTAATATGGTTCCTTCCCAACAACAGGTGTAAACTAACAGTTTAATGCTTTAATACGGTTCCTTCCCAACAACAGGTGTAGACTAACAGTGTATTAATACGGTTCCTTCCCAACAACAGGTGTAAACTAACAGTGTATTAATATGGTTCCTTCCCAACAACAGGTGTAGACTAACAGTGAAATGCTTTAATACGGTTCCTTCCCAACAATACAGAGAAAAATAAAATAGATAAATAATATAAAAGCTATTACAGCTATTAATTAAAGTAGTAATAAATACACAATGAATAATGATAACTTGGCTTTATACACAGGCTACCAGTACTGAGTCAATGTGGAGGGGTACCAGGTAATACCATGGCTATATACAGGGAGTACCAGGTAATAACATGGTTATATACAGGGAGTACCAGGTAATAACATGGCTATATACAGGATGTACCAGGTAATAACATGGCTATATACAGGAAGTACCAGGTAATAACATGGCTATATACAGGAAGTACCAGGTAATAACATGGCTATATTCACAGGCTACCAGAATTGAGTCAATGTGGAGGGGTACCAGGTAATAACATGGCTATATACAGGGAGTACCAGTACTGAGTCAATGTGGAGGGGTACCAGTTAATAACATGGCTATATACAGGGAGTACCAGTACTGAGTCAATGTGGAGGGGTACCAGGTAATAACATGGCTATATACAGGGAGTACCAGGTAATACCATGGCTATATACAGGGAGTACCAGGTAATAACATGGCTATATACAGGGAGTACCAGGTAATAACATGGCTATATACAGGGAGTACCAGGTAATAACATGGCTATATACAGGAAGTACCAGGTAATAACATGGCTATATACAGGGAGTACCAGGTAATAACATGGCTATATACAGGGAGTACCAGGTAATAACATGGCTATATACAGGGAGTACCAGGTAATAACATGGCTATATACAGGGAGTACCAGTAATGAGTCAATGTGGAGGGGTACGAGGTAATAACATGGCTATATACAGGGAGCACCAGGTAATACCATGGCTATATACAGGGAGTACCAGGACTGAGTCAATGTGCAGGGGTACGAGGTAATTGAGGTAGATATGTACATATAGGTAGGGGTAAAGGATAGATAATAGACAGTATACTGTAGGTAGGGGTAAAGGATAGATAATAGACAGTAACAGCAGTATACTGTAGGTAGGAGTAAAGGATAGATAATAGACAGTATACTGTAGGTAGGGGTAAAGGATAGATAATAGACAGTAACAGCAGTATACTGTAGGTAGGAGTAAAGGATAGATAATAAATCAATTTATTTTATTTTATTTATATCAGCTGATATCTCAAAGTGCTGTACAGACATCTTGACCATGTTCTGTTATAATATCCTGGTTCCTCTCTAGTTTTCTTCCTAGGTTTTGGCCTTCCTAGGGAGTTTTTCCTAGGGAGTTTTTCCTAGCCACCGTGCTTCTTTCACATGCATTGCTTGCTGTTTGGGGTTTTAGGCTGGGTTTCTGTACAGCACTTTGAGATATCAGCTGATGTACGAAGGGCTATATAAATAAATTTGATTTGATTTAATAGACAGTAACAGCAGTATACTGTAGGTAGGGGTAAAGGATAGATAATAGACAGTAACAGCAGTATACTGTAGGTAGGGGTAAAGGATAGATAATAGACAGTAACAGCAGTATACTGTAGGTAAGGGTAAAGGATAGATAATAGACAGTAACAGCAGTATACTGTAGGTAGGGGTAAAGGATAGATAATAGACAGTAACAGCAGTATACTGTAGGTAGGGGTAAAGGATAGATAATAGACAGTATACTGTAGGTAGGGGTAAATTATAGATAATAGACAGTAACAGCAATATACTGTAGGTAGGGGTAAATGATAGATAATAGACAGTATACTGTAGGTAGGAGTAAAGGATAGATAATAGACAGTATGCTGTAGGTAGGGGTAAAGGATAGATAATAGACAGTAACAGCAGTATACTGTAGGTAGGGGGATAGATAATAGACAGTAACAGCAGTATACTGTAGGTAGGGGTAAAGGATAGATAATAGACAGTAACAGCAGTATACTGTAGGTAAGGGTAAAGGATAGATAATAGACAGTATACTGTAGGTAGGGGTAAATGATAGATAATAGACAGTAACAGCAATATACTGTAGGTAGGGGTAAATGATAGATAATAGACAGTAACAGCAGTATACTGTAGGTAGGGGTAAAGGATAGATAATAGACAGTAACAGCAGTATACTGTAGGTAGGGGTAATGGATAGATAATAGACAGTAACAGCAGTATACTGTAGGTAGGGGTAAATGATAGATAATAGACAGTATACTGTAGGTAGGGGTAAAGGATAGATAATAGACAGTAACAGCAGTATACTGTAGGTAGGGGTAAAGGATAGATAATAGACAGTAACAGCAGTATACTGTAGGTAGGGGTAAAGGATAAATAATAGACAGTATACTGTAGGTAGGGGTAAATGATAGATAAGACAGTAACAGCAGTATACTGTAGGTAGGGGTAAAGGATAGATAATAGACAGTATACTGTAGGTAGGGGTAAAGTGACTAGACAACAGGATAGATAATAGACAGTAACAACAGTATACTGTAGGTAGGGGTAAAGTATAGATAATAGACAGCAACAGCAGTATACTGTAGGTAGGGGTAAAGGATACATAATAGACAGTAACAGCAGTATACTGTAGGTAGGGGTAAAGGATAGATAATAGACAGTAACAGCAGTATACTGTAGGTAGGGGTAAAGTATAGATAATAGACAGCAACAGCAGTATACTGTAGGTAGGGGTAAAGGATAGATAATAGACAGTATACTGTAGGTAGGGGTAAAGGATAGATAATAGACAGCAACAGCAGTATACTGTAGGTAGGGGTAAAGGATAGATAATAGACAGTATATTGTAGGTAGGGGTAAAGGATAGATAATAGACAGTATACTGTAGGTATGTCACAATCTTCTTCGTCAGACGATAAGGAAAAATCATTGTCGGACCAAAACGCAGCGGGATCATGTGTACTCATCTTCTTTATTTAGGAAAAGAAGGAAAACCAAAATAAACACGTACACAAAACACAATGACGCATACCAGGCTGGTAAGGCAACTAAGCTATACCTAGCACCATCTCCCACAAACTCCAAACACAAACACATACCTAATTATAGGATTCTCAATCAGAGGCAACTAGAAAACACCTGCCTCCAATTGAGAGTCCAACACCCAATACCTAAACATAGAAATACTAAACTAGAAAGAACATAGAAATACAAAAACATAGAACATAACCCAAAACCCGGAAATAATAAATCAAACACCCTTCTAACCAAACCACCACCCCGAACCACATAAAACAAATACCCCCTGCCACGTCTTGACCAAACTACAATACAAATAACCCCTATTACTGGTCAGGACGTGTCAAGGTAGTGGTAAAGCATAGATAATAGACAGTATACTGTAGGTAGGGGTAAAGGATAGATAATAGACCGTAGTAGCATCGGATGTGATGAGTTAACAAAGTTAGTGGAAAAATGGTCAATGCAGATAGTCCGGGTGGCTATTTGGTTTAATATTTAACTAACTATTTATCAGTCTTGTGGCTTTGGGGGTAGAAGTTGTTCACGGTCCTGTTGGTTCTCAGTCTTGGTGCATCAGTAACGCTTGCAGTGAGGTAGTAGAGAGAACACTCTATGACTTGGGTGGCTGGAGTCTTTGACAGTTTTTAGGTCCTTCCTCTGACACCGCCTTGTATAGAGGTCCGGGATGGCAGGAAGCTTGGACCCAGTGATGTACTGGGGCCGGACACACTATCCTCTGTAGCGCCTTGTGGTCGGATGCCGAGCAGTTGCAATACCAAGCGGTGATGCAAACAGTCAACATGCTCTCAATGGTGCAGCTGTAGAACTGGTGTGTGTGTGAATGTGTGTGTGTGTGTGTGTCAATCAAATCAATCAATCAAATGTATTTATAAAGCCCTTTTTACATCAGCCGATGTCACAAAGTGCTATACAGAAACCCAGCCTAAAACCCCAAACAGCAAGCGATGCAGACATAGAAGCATGGTGGCTAGGAGGAACTCCCTAGAAAGGCAGGAACCTAGGAAGAAACCTAGAGAGGAACCAGGCTATGAGGGGTGGCCTGTCCTCTTCTGGCTGTGCCGGGTGGAGATTATAACAGAACATGGCCAAGATGTTCAAACGCTCATAGATGACCAGCAGGGTCAGATAATAATAATCTCAGTGTTTGTAGAGGGTGCAAAAGGTCAGCACCTCAGGAGTAAATGTCAGTTGGCTTTTCATAGCTGATCATTCAGAGTTAAAGACAGCAGTTGCGGTACAGAGAGAGTCGAAAACTGCAGGTCCGGGACAAGGTAGCACGTCTGGTGAACAGGTCAGAGTTCCATAGCCGCAGGCAGAACAGTTGAAACTGGAGCAGCAGCACGACCAGGTGGTCTGGAGACAGCAAGGAGCCATCAGGCCAGGTAGTCCTGAGGCATGGTCCTAGGGCTCAGGTCCTCCGAGAGAAGAGAAAGGGAGAGAGAGAGAGAGAGAGAGAGAGAGAGAGAGAGAGAGAGAGAGAGAGAGAGAGAGAGAGAGAGAGAGAGAGCGAAAGAGAGAGAGATAATTATTGGAAGCATACTTAAATTCACACAGGACACCCGGACAAGACAGGAGAAATACTCCAGATATAACAGACTGACCCTAGCCCCCGCGACACATAAACTATTGCAGCATAATTACTGTATGTGTGTGTGTGGATAGCCCATCAGACTAAATATCCATCTAAACGGGTCCCATCTGAACAGACTCTGAACATGGCAGCCAACGGGATATGATTGGTTTAAAGCTATAATTAATACCTTGTGGATATTATTCCTCTGCCGATCAATTAAATCATGCAAAACACTCCTAATTATAAAGCCCCCCCCCACTGGAGGTTAGGCTGCTCAGTGCTCACTGTCTACTGACTGCTAATGTCAGGGATGGAGATGGCTGGACACAGACTGCACACCAAAATGACACCATATTCCCTATAAATGTGCACTACTTTTGCTACAGGGCTCATGAAAAGTAGCGCACCGCATTAGGAAAATTAGGGTGCCATTTAGGATGGAGATGGAGGCGTGAATGCTAACTGCTATAGGGGGGGGGGGAACTAGGACTTGGTATGCGGCTCTTCTCCAATGTCAGCGGCTCTTAGACGGCTGATCTAAACATTATACCTCCTCAGGGAATAATCAGCTGGCACAACGGCCATTAAAGAAATAGCTGAATGCCAAATATGAAGACATGACATGCATCCTAAATGGTAACCTATTCCCTGTATAGTGCAGAGAGCAGTGGTCAAAACTAGTGAGTGCAGTATAAAGGCATTAGGGCTCTATTTGGGATGTAGATATGTAAATATTCTAAACAAAAGTCATTATTTTGTTGACAAATAAATATATATATATATATAGTTTCTAGTTAACGACAATAGAGACCGTGTCTATTTATTACCAATAGAGATTTTTTTATTTTACCTTTATTTAACATTGGCAAGTCAGTTAAGAACAAATTCTTATTTACAATGACGGCCTAGGAACAGTGTGTTAACTGCTTGTTCAGGGGCAGAACAACAGATTTTTACCTTGTCAGCTCGGGGATTCAATCTAGCAACCTTTTGGTTACTGGCCCAACGCTCTAACCACTAGGCTACCTGCCGCCCCAGATAATGTTTATTTATTAACTATAGAGATAGTGTCTAGTTATTAACAATAGAGATAGTGTCTAGTTAATAGAGATAGTGTCTATTTATTAACAATAGAGATAATGTCTAGTTATTAACAATAGAGATAGTGTCTAGTTAATAGAGATAGTGTCTAGTTAATAACAATAGAGATAGTGTCTAGTTATTAACAATAGAGATAGTGTCTATTTATTAACAATGGAGATAGTGTCTAGTTAATAGAGATAGTGTCTAGTTATTAACAATAGAGATATTGTCTAATTAATAACAATAGAGATAGTGTCTAGTTATTAACAATAGAGATAGTGTCTATTTATTAACAATGGAGATAGTGTCTAGTTAATAGAGATAGTGTCTAGTTATTAACAATAGAGATATTGTCTAATTAATAACAATAGAGATAGTGTCTAGTTATTAACAATAGAGATAGTGTCTATTTATTAACAATGGAGATAGTGTCTAGTTAATAGAGATAGTGTCTATTTATTAACAATAGAGATATTGTCTAGTTAATAGAGATAGTGTCTAGTTATTAACAATAGAGATAGTGTCTAGTTAATAACAATAGAGATAGTGTCTAGTTAATAGAGATAGTGTCTAGTTATTAACAATAGAGATAGTGTCTATTTATTAACAATGGAGATAGTGTCTAGTTAATAGAGATAGTGTCTAGTTATTAACAATAGAGATATTGTCTAGTTAATAACGATAGTGATAGTGTCTAGTTAATAGAGATAGTGTCTAGTTATTAACAATAGAGATATTGTCTAGTTAATAACAATAGAGATAGTGTCTAGTTAATAGAGATAGTGTCTAGTTATTAACAATAGAGATAGTGTCTAGTTAATAACAATAGAGATAGTGTCTAGTTAATAACAATAGAGATAGTGTCTAGTTAATAGAGATAGTGTCTAGTTAATAACAATAGAGATAGTGTCAAGTTAATAGAGATAGTGTCTAGTTATTAACAATAGAGATATTGTCTAATTAATAACAATAGAGATAGTGTCTATTTATTAACAATAGAGATAGTGTCTATTTATTAACAATAGAGATAACTCTTAACTGGCTTGACCAGCGTGGTGCGGCCTGAGAACAAAAGTTGTTTAAAGAAAATGACTGACAGCTGAGATCGATTGTTTCTTATGACAGGAGCTCTGCTTTTCTCTTTTCTCTCGTTTTTTTTCAACCTCTCTGTCTCTGATGCAAGTCTACTGGGAGAGGACAGAGGAGAGGTGAAGATAGAGGGGGAGAAAGGATTGGAAAAGAAGACATAAGGGGAGGAGAATAGCAGAGAGGGAACAGAGGAGAGGAAGAGGATGGAGGTGAAGAAAGGATTGAAAAGAAGACAGGAGAGGAGAGGAGAGACGGCTTGGTTGTTGAAATCTCTCTGCAGTGGGATGTTCCCTCCTTGTTGATTCATCAATATCCATTTTAATGGTGAGATGGTTGAAGTTGATGAATGGTCTGTTGGTCTGTGGTCGGCTGAACTTCTCTCCGTGGAGTTCATCTCTCCTCCAGACAGACAGACAGACGGAGCGGATGTTAGGCCACTGCTCTTACAGGATGTTTATTTTGGAGTGTGTGTACGTGTGTGTCTCTCTCTGTGTGTGTGTGTGTGTGTGTGTGTGTGTGTGTGTGTGTGTGTGTGTGTGTGTGTGTGTGTGTGTGTGTGTGTGTGTGTGTGTGTGTGTGTGTGTGTGTCTTCTCTCAACATCTTGGCCATGATAGAGGTCAGGCCCATCGAGCCTCAGAGTAGAGCGTGAGGGGGGGGTCATAGCTCAGGCCAGGGGTCAGACAGCTGGGGTCAAACCTACAGCCCTAAAGGTCAAGGTTGAACACACACAGTCAATAAGAAAGGAAATATACTGTATCATTCACATGGTCCACTACAGTCTGTTCAAATCATACAGATCAACCCCAGAGAGACCAGCAGACTAAAGGGTAATATGTATTGTGTGGCCTTTAAAACAATTTTAAGGTGAAAATGGACAGCGCTCCTCACCGCAATGTGTGTGTGTGTGGTGTGTGTGTGTGTCTGTGGTGTGTGTGTGTGGTGTGTGTGTTATGGCTCAGGAAGGTAAAGGTTGCAGCACCTTTTCTACCTGCCAGACACCCTCATACAGTCCCTCAACGTTACGAACCTACCACGCTCCCGGTGGCCAACCAAAAGAACACTAAAGGTTTCTGTGAGTCGTGGGGGTGCATTTGACCTTCTAGCGTTGACGTTAAAGGTGTGTGTGTATGTGTTTAGGCCACATTGATGGTTGGCTAGGTGTTGTTCCACTGTTCTTAACCTTTCACTGCAGTGGGCTAAATCAGGGTCACACAGAGTGATTCTGGGTAGTCTGAAACAAATCTACTTTGAAACTAAAGTATCCACCTCACTCACATGGTTATGGGCTTAAAGAAGAAGTCACCTGTATCATGTCAGATATAAATCAAATCAAATCAAATGCTATTGGTCACATACACATATTCAGCAGATGTTATTGCGGGTGTAGTGAAATGCTTGTGTTCCTAGCTCCAACAGTGCAGTAGTATTTAACAATACACACAAATCTAAAAGTAAAATAATGTATTTAAGAAATATAAACATATTAGGATGAGTAATGTCAGTGGCATTGACTAAAATACGGTAGAATATAGTATATACATGAAATGAGTAAAACAGTATGTAAACATTATTAAAGTGACTAGTGATTCCATGTCTATGTACGTACAGAGCCTTGCACAAGTATTCACCCCCCTTGGTATTTTTACTATTTTGTTGCATTACAACCTGTAATTTAAATGGATTTTTATTTGGATTTCATGTAATGGACATACACAAAATAGGCCAAATTGGTGAAGTGAAATGAAAAGCATAACTTGTTTAAAGAAATGTAAAAGAAATATAAAAACGGAAAAGTGGTGTGTGCATATGTATTCACCCCCTTCGCTATGAAACCCCTAAATAAGATCTGGTGCAACCAATTACCTTCAGAAGTCACATAATTAGTTCAATAAAGTCCACCTGTGTGCAATCTAAGTGTCACATGATCTGTCTCATGATCTCAGTATATATACACCTATTCTTAAAATGCCCCAGAGTCTGCAACGCCACTAAGCAAGGGGCACATACCAAGCAAGTGGCCCTATGAAGACTAAAGAGCTCTCCAAACAGATCAGGGAAAACGTTGTAGAGAATTACAGATCAGGGTTGGGTTATGAAAAAATATCAGAAACTTTGAGCATCCCACGGCGCACCATTAAATCCATTATTAAAAAATGGGAAGAATATGGCACCACAACAAAACTGCCAAGAGAGGGCCGCCCACCAAAACTCACGGACAACAAAGAGACCAAAGATAACCCTGAAGGAGCTGCAAAGCTCCACAGCGGATATTGGAGTATCTGTCCATAAGACCACTTTAATTAAGCTGTACACTCCACAGAGCTGGGCTTTACAGAAGAGTGTCCAGAAAAAAATAAGCAAACACGTTTGGTGTTCGCCAAAATGCATGTGAGAGACTCCCCAAACATATGGAAGAAGGTACTCTGGTCAGATGAGACTAAAAGCCATCAAGGAAAATGCTATGTCTGGCGCAAACCCAACACCTCTCATCACCCCGAGAATAGCATCCCTACAGAGAAGCATGGTGGTGGCAGCATCATGCTGTGGGGATGTTTTTCATCGGCAGGGACTGGGAATCTAGTCAGAATTGAAGGAATGACAGATGGCACTAAATTCAGGGAAATTCTTGAGGGAAACCTGTTTCAGTCTTCCAGAGATTTGAGACTGGGACTGAGGTTCACCTTCCAGCAGGACAATGACCCTAAGCATACTGCTAAAGCAACACTTGAGTGGTTTAAGGAGAAACATTTAAATGTCTTGGAATGGCCTAGTCAAAGCCCAGACCTCAATCCAATTGAGAATCTGTGGTATGACTTAAAGATTGCTGTACACAAGAGGAACCCATCCAACTTGAAGGAGCTGGAGCAGTTTTGCCTTGAAGAAGGGCAAAAATCCCAGTGGCTAGATGTGCCAAGCTTATAGAGACATACCCCAAGAGACTTGCAGCTGTAATTGCTGCAAAAGGTGGCTCTACAAAGTATTGACTTTGGGGGGGTGAATAGTTATGCACGCTCAAGTTTTTGTTTCACAATAAAACATATTTTGCATCTTCAAAGTGGTAGGCATGTTGTGTAAATCAAATGAAATAAATTGTGTAAATAAATTCCAGGTTGTAAGGCAACAAAATTGTCACGTTCATTGTCCTCAAACTCCCTGTCATGAATCAGCCAAGGCGCAGCGTGCCGGTAATTCCACATTCTTTATTTGAAGAAAACCGAACAAAACAATAAACAGGTAAACAGAAAGAAACGTGACGCAACCGTGGCGAACACAAAACACTCACAGAAATAATAATTACCCACAAACACAGGTGGGGAAAAGGCTGCCTAAGTATGATTCCCAATCAGAGACAACGATAGACAGCTGCCTCTGATTAGGAACCATACTCGGCCAAAACACAAAGAAATAGAAAACATAGAATGCCCAGCCCATGTCACACCCTGACCTAACCAAACTAGAGGAAAATAAAACGTCTCTCTAAGGTCAGGGCGTGACAAAAATAGGAAAAATGCCAAGGGGGGTTCCGCAAGCAGCTTCTAAGGGCACCAGCTTTTAAGGTGCAGAGTTAAGTAACCAGGTGGTAGCTGGCTAGTGATGGCTATTTAACAGTCTGATGGCCTTGAGATAGAAGCTATTTCAGATTGTCAGTGATGTGTACACCGAGAAACTTGAAGCTTCTCACCTTCTCCACTGCGGTCCTGTCGATGTCTCCTGAAGTTCACAATCAGCTCCTTAGTTTTATTAACCCCTGGTCGGGCTCCGTCCCACATCCAGTGAAAAATCCTGTCGCCATTAGCATAACGAAATTTAATATATATATTTTTTCAAATATAGGACTATGTTATATAATTTTATAGATACACCTCTCCTGAATCGAACCACGTTGTCCGATTTCAAAAAGGCTTTACAGCAAAAGCAAAACATTAGATTATGTTAGAGGAGTATATCGTAAAAGTAGCCACATAGCCATTTTCCGACCAACCACATGCATCACAAATAACCAAAAAACAGCTAAATGCAGCACTAACCTTTGACAATCTTCATCAGATGACACCCCTAGGACATCATGTTACACAATACATGCATTCTTTTGTTCGATAAAGTTCATATTTATATATAAAAACAGCATTTTACATCGGCGCGTAACGTTGACTAACTATTTTCCCTCAAATGCATCCGGTGAAACAGCGCTACAATTTACTAAATTACTATTCGAAAACATTTTTAAAATGTAATATTGTCATTCTAAGATTTATAGATGAATATCTCTTGAAGCACCTGTAATGCCAGATTTAAAAATAACTTTACTGGGTAATCACACTTTGCGATAAAAGGGGATGCGATACTCAGAAAAATAGGCTACCGTTACAGGTCAGCGCCATCTTGGAACAATCGCATATCAAATCTAGTCTTGTATACTATTGTCAATAATCCCTTACCTTTGATTATCTTCATCAGAAAGCACTTCTAGGAATCCCAGGTCCACAACAAATGTATTTTCTATCGAAAAAGTTAATCCTTTATGTTCCAATAGCTTGTTCTTGTTAGCGCGTTCTGAAGGCTGCACCAAAAGTTCCGTCGTGCGCGGGACTCCACTTTCGAAAAAATGCATATTTTTTTTATTTAGGTCATTCAAACATGTCAAACGTTGTATAACATAAATCTTTAGGGCCTTTTTCAACCAGAGCTCCAATAAGATTCGAGGGGGACGATTGCATTGTGTTTCAAAACGTTTCGAAAGGGGAGGGTAGCCAGGGGCGCCGGCGTCATAATGGTGATGGCCCTCTCCGTGTGACCACGTTCCACTGCGTCTCATTCATTCAGTTTTCACAGTAGAAGGCTCAAATCACTTTGTAAAGACTGGGGACATCTAGTGGAAGCAATAGGAAGTGCTCAATGAACCATTGCTCACTGTGTGAATTACAGGCAAACTGATGAAGTTGAGTCCGCAATTCAGAATTCCACTTCCTGTTACGATCGGTCTCGGGGTTTTGACTGCCATATGAGTTCTGTTATACTCACAGACACCATTCAAACAGTTTTAGAAACTTTAGGGTGTTTTCTATCCACAAGTATTAATTATATGCATATCCTAGCTTCTGAGTTTGAGTAGGAGGCCGTTTAAAATGGGCACGAATTTCTTTCAAAAATCGCTGTATCCTAGGCGAACGACAAGAGGTTAATGTTGAAGGAGAGGTTATTTTCCTGGCACCACTCTGTCCAGGGCCCTCACCTCCTCCTTTTAGGCTGTCTTGTCATCGGAGGTGGCCACGCAGTCATGGGTGAACAGGGAGTACAGGAGGGGGCTGAGCATGCACCCTTGTGGGGCCCCAGTGTTGAGGATCTGCGTAGTGGAGGTGTTGTTTCCTACCTTCACCACCTGGGGGTGGCCTGTCAGGAAGTCCAGGACCCAGATGCACAGGGCAGGGTTCAGACCCAGGGCCCCGAGCTTAATGATGAGCTTGGAGGATACTATGGTTTTGAAGGCTGAGCTATAGTCAATGAACAGCATTCTTACATAGGTATTCCTCTTGTCCAGATGGGATCGGGCAGTGTGCAGTGTGCAGTGCGATGACGATTGCATCATCTGTGGATCTATTGGGGGCGGTTAACAAATTGAAGTGGTTCTGGGGTGTCAGTTAAGTTGGAGGTAGTATGATCCTTAACTAGCCTCTCAAAGCACTTCATGATGACAGAAGTGAGTGCTATGGAGCGATAGTCATTTAGTTCAGTTACCTTTGCTTTCTTAGGTACAGGAACAATGGTGGACATCTTGAAGCAAGTGGGGACAGCAGACTGGGATAGGCAGAGATATATGAATATGTCCAGCCAGCTGGTTTTGCGCGTGCTCTGAGGACGTGGCTAGGGGTAACTTTTAACTGTTGCTGTATGTGATAAAGGCCTTTCATACTCATTTTATTAAGTGTATTGAGCGTCGGTGTTAATTGGGGCGAGTGTTTCAAGTGGATTATAAAAGTGCTGGGTCGGCATTAGGAATGTTTTCTCTCCTCCTTCTCATCCAGCCCCATTAGAGATCACATCAGAGTTGTTAGGTGAATGTTTCAGGCATTATCCTGGGTTTAATGGGCCAAGCTCATCTACAGTCTCATTATCTGACTTGGCAACAGATCACATTATCCTGCCGTTCTGATCTTTTAGAAGTGTGTAAAGTACAAAAGAAAAGAGAGGGAGACAGAGAGAGATGAGCGAGAGAGAGATAGAGAGAGAGAGAGAGAGAGAGAGAGAGGGGAGAGAGAGATAGAGAGAGCCGTGGTCGGTGAAAAACTAACGATGTGCCAGATTTAGCTTTGATTAAACATTGAAGGATCGCCTCTCTCTCTCTCTCTCTCTCTCTCTCTCTCTCTCTCACACACACACAAAGAACAGTGTCATCTCGCCTCCCCCTTCCTCCCCCCTCGAGAGACTCCCCCCGTCGATGTCCACCCACCACCCCCCCGATGACCACCGCTAACGGGGATTGGTTGAACCCTATTGGCCGATGGAACCTTTGATCGATGTCAGAGGCCGACGGCCCGTCGCTCGTTTCAAAGTGACCACTCATCAACGCCCACTCCCTCACTCTCCAACCCTGTAGGCTCTGTTCTAATATCCACACTATATATAGTATACCGCTTAGAATGGGGCATATTTTATGTATTTGATTGGCAGGTTATAAACCAAATGTGGAATATCAAGGTCGCTGTTATTAATAAGACCGTGTTGATTCATGTGTTGTCGTTGATCCGTAGGGTCTGCACTGAGGACGTCCCTGGGTACAGCCTGCTCCCATTCCGATAGAAACACATTGAAGAAAGAATATGAATAAAACAATTCGCGTTAGACACACAGCAACAGCTTCATGAGTAATTTAGATGGGTTTTTTTTTCTGTCGTTATTTGTTTGATATGCATAATAATGTCACCCTGATTAGACAACCCTGGAGGGAAAACACTTGACAGAACTCAGAGTTTTAGTTGATAAAAAAAAATAAGATTGAAAAGTAGGTTGAGATTATCATGGCATCGTTTTCACAAAATGGAGAGTGATGAAGAGGAAGGGGAACCTGCGTCGTCATAAAAGCTGAACTCCAGGTGATGAATTGTTTGGAATAAAATTACAACCTCAACCACGTTCCAGAGTGGTCTGTTCTGAAAGATGGGACCCTTCTCTGTTCCAGAGTGGTCTGATCTGAAAGATGGGACCCTTCTCTGTTCCAGAGTGGTCTGATCTGAAAGATGGGACCCTTCTCTGTTCCAGAGTGGTCTGATCTGAAAGATGGGACCCTTCTCTGATCCAGAGTGGTCTGATCTGAAAGATGGGACCCTTCTCTGTTCCAGAGTGGTCTGATCTGAAAGATGGGTCCCTTCTCTGTTCCAGAGTGGTTTGATCTGAAAGATGGGACCCTTCTCTGATCCAGAGTGGTCTGATCTGAAAGATGGGACCCTTCTTTGTTCCAGAGTGGTTTGATCTGAAAGATGGGACCCTTCTCTGTTCCAGAGTGGTTTGATCTGAAAGATGGGTCCCTTCTCTGTTCCAGAGTGGTTTGATCTGAAAGATGGGACCCTTCTCTGTTCCAGAGTGGTTTGATCTGAAAGATGGGACCCTTCTCTGATCCAGAGTGGTCTGGTCTGAAAGATGGGACCCTTCTCTGATCCAGAGTGGTCTGATCTGAAAGATGGGACCCTTCTCTGATCCAGAGTGGTCTGATCTGAAAGATGGGACCCTTCTCTGATCCAGAGTGGTCTGGTCTGAAAGATGGGACCCTTCTCTGTTCCAGAGTGGTCTGGTCTGAAAGATGGGACCCTTCTCTGTTCCAGAGTGGTCTGGTCTGAAAGATGGGACCCTTCTCCTAGTTGTAAATCCTGTTCTATAGGATTTCCAGTTTGCAGCGTGCTTGGATGACTGTTTTAAGGCATATGATGTGTGTGTAATCTTTTGAATTATTTTATGGTGATGCCAAAGAAACATGTCTATCCTTGATTCTTTTCTATTTATATAATCTTCTGGCTTGTAGGTGTTGACAGACTGACTCACCTCTTTATTAAAGTTTAAATTGTGTTGACAGACTGACTCACCTCTTTGTTAAAGTTTAAATTATGTTGACAGACTGACAGGTGTGACTAATTACCTTGTTAATGCAGGAAGCAGTCTCATTGGTTAATTGTATGTTCCCTACTTGTACTTAAAGGTAGACTCAGCGATATGACGTACTGTAGGGGTACAAAGTAAAGAGCATAGTGGGGCAATCTCTGCAACAACTAAGAGTGTTGAAGCGCGAGGCTAAACTCGTCTGTTTTGGTCCCGTACCTACCCCGCTCTAACAGCGTGAAGCAAGTGTGACTGTGTGTGACTGTGTGGGAGCCTGCTGTGCTGCTGGTGGCCACGTCATTTAGCTGACTCTACCTCTACAATACCTGCTGTTCTGCTGTTGGCCACCTCATTTAGCTGACTCTACCTCTACAATATCTGCTGTTCTGCTGGTGGCCACGTCATTTAGCTGACTCTACCTCTACAATACCTGCTGTTCTGCTGGTGGCTACCTCATTTAGTTGACTCTACCTCTACAATATCTGCTGTTCTGCTGGTGGCCACCTCATTTAGCTGACTCTACCTCTACAATACCTGCTGTTCTGCTGGTGGCCACCTCATTTAGCTGACTCTACCTCTACAATACCTGCTGTTTTGCTGGTGGCCACCTCATTTAGCTGACTCTACCTCTACAATATCTGCTGTTCTGCTGGTGGCCACCTCATGTAGCTGACTCTACCTCTACAATACCTGCTGTTCTGCTGGTGGCTACCTCATTTAGTTGACTCTACCTCTACAATATCTGCTGTTCTGCTGGTGGACACCTCATTTAGCTGACTCTACCTCTACAATACCTGCTGTTCTGCTGGTGGCCACCTCATTTAGCTGACTCTACCTCTACAATACCTGCTGTTCTGCTGGTGGCCACCTCATTTAGCTGACTCTACCTCTACAGTATCTGCTGTTCTGCTGGTGGCCACGTCATTTAGCTGACTCTACCTCTACAATATCTGCTGTTCTGCTGGTGGCCACGTCATTTAGCTGACTCTACCTCTACAATATCTGCTGTTCTGCTGGTGGCCACGTCATTTAGCTGACTCTACCTCTACAATATCTGCTGTTCTGCTGGTGGCCACGTCATTTAGCTGACTCTACCTCTACAATACCTGCTGTGCTGCTGGTGGCTACCTCATTTAGCTGACTCTACCTCTACAGCAGGACATCCCTTTAGTTTCCTGTCAAAGTGTTGGTCAGGAATATCAGTCACTTCTCAAATTAAACATCAATCAGTGGGAAACTTATTCAGGAGATTCCAATTAGTTCAACAGTGGTTCAGTCACTTTTTTTTCTCCAATTTTCTCTTCAGATGTTTTACAGAAAGAAAATCCTTAAAGGAGATTTAAAAAAAAAAATCCCTCCTCTCTCCCTCCTCTCCATCCCCTCTTTATCCTGGTCGGATGGTTTGGTGTTTGCGGCAGCAAGCAGGCAGTGAGCTTTATCAAGTGGTATAAATCTTTAATTTTAGAGATCAGCATTAATGGCAGAAACAGCCTAAGATCTGGGCTCCGCTCCCTCCCTTTCATCCCTATCCGCTGGGGGAATTCAGGGAGAGGTCCGCTGCGCTCAATCGCTTGCTCCCATAAGTACACAAAATTAGCTGCTTAGCTGTTGATCTCCATACATGATCCTTCAGAAAGCCTCTCTGTGTGTCCAAGGCTGCTGATACCGCTGATACCTTACTGGCTCTCTGGCTTCACAGGAACAGGAGGTGTAGGAGGGGGGGTCCCCTCCCCCGGGAGGGGGAGATTGAGGGAGAAAGGGGTGAGGAGGGAGGAGTGAGGATCTAATTCAATCTCTTTTAAAGACAATAAGGCTGTGGCTTCCTCCCCCTTACAGCTCGCCCCTGTCACCACCACACCGCCCGCTCGCCCGGCCTCACAGCTTAGAGACAGACGCTAAGCCGCAGCCTGCCTTTGTAGACGCTTAGGAAATAGAAAATTGAA